>NW_020439128.1:0-5215 GCF_000699045.2 Agrilus planipennis
GTGTTCTACTTCAATCTTCTTCTTCCATAACTGTTTTACTGTAGATTTAAGAAAAATGTGTTTCCAATAAAAGTTGTGTAGACTCATTTGGAGCATGTAAAGAAAATATTTTCTGTTATGCAGGGTGTTCCGTTTCTTCTGGACACCCAACTCTTATGGGTAGGGGTTGGGGTTAGTTGTAGAGGGAGTTGATACGAGTATAGGTGTGATGGGGTGATTTGAGGTGTTGGGTGGTAGCGGGGTATGCTAATATATATACAGTAGCGTTTGCTAGGTAAATAATTAAGGGTGACTGATGTCTAATTTGCACGGGAGTATATTCGTATCTCTGAAGCCCCCTAAAAACCCCACCCTCTAGGGAGATAGGGTGATAAATTAAATAATTACTATTAATTGTATCAGCCGGAAAGGAATATGTGATCTGCTAGGAGCTAGCATGATATCACGCCAGCAGATCATGCGATAACTCGAAAACGGTAAGCTCTACAAAATCAACTTTACCACTACGAATTCTTCACAAATTATTCATATGTTTAGATGATGATGATAAACAAACTTATTCACAC
This sequence comes from Agrilus planipennis, assembly GCF_000699045.2. NCBI lineage: Eukaryota > Metazoa > Arthropoda > Insecta > Coleoptera > Buprestidae > Agrilus > Agrilus planipennis. Next base: position 567 of record NW_020439128.1, read on the forward strand.
ATTCGTGTTGAGAAAAATTAAATGGTTAGTGTTTATATATGATCGCAATACGGAAACATTTTATTTGGATGCACAGATTTACTCAATACGCAGTAAATAGGGGATAGGATGGCAAGATGGTGTACTTAAGCTTTAAAGGTCAATAATATATCATAATCAACAACTAATTATTATTATTCTAATACTTGGTGTCATTAGGAACTTTTGGTAACACATTTAAGAGAAAAAAAAAAGGTGTTTTGCCCTGTCTTGCCCCATGGTGCTGGTAAGATGGGATGCCCCCCTGAGGTAAGATGGGGTGGTGAGAATGATCACAGAGAAAGATGATTATTTGAGCTGGCAATACTCGCAGACATGGGTGGCTTCGTCATCATCATCATCATCATCATCTATTCCTGCGCAGCTATTATGAGCCCATCTTCCACATAATAAGCATAATATCTACCCTTCAATGGAAACGGAATATACTTCCTNTATTTGAACCATCCAAAATGACATTAAAATCAGTGAAAGTGACCCATTACTGGAAAAGCGTAATCAAATGAAATAATATGATAAATCTACTATTTTAATAGCAAAAACACTTACAACTACTTTCGTATGTATATCATTATTGTCAGGCCGGAGAAGTGTTTTAGAACTATTCCTTTAACTATAAACGGATAAAAACGTGCTCATTAAAGAAAAACACAGATGGTTCATTTTATTTTGTAATTAGTTAAGTTAAAAAGGTTACTTAAGTCCAAAAATGTGACGCAAAAACAACTGACGGGAAAATTATTTGGAAGAATAACTTCTATATAAGTTCTATTTTCTATAATTGAAAAACGAGGACCTATATGATTTTCTGTTCTTTCTTTTTTTTAGCAGTAACACTTTTCATTTATTTTAACATAACTACTCATGAATTTCTAACGAAAGAATTCAATTATTCTATTTAATACAAGGTGTTCTACTTCAATCTTCTTCTTCCATAACTGTTTTACTGTAGATTTAAGAAAAATGTGTTTCCAATAAAAGTTGTGTAGACTCATTTGGAGCATGTAAAGAAAATATTTTCTGTTATGCAGGGTGTTCCGTTTCTTCTGGACACCCAACTCTTATGGGTAGGGGTTGGGGTTAGTTGTAGAGGGAGTTGATACGAGTATAGGTGTGATGGGGTGATTTGAGGTGTTGGGTGGTAGCGGGGTATGCTAATATATATACAGTAGCGTTTGCTAGGTAAATAATTAAGGGTGACTGATGTCTAATTTGCACGGGAGTATATTCGTATCTCTGAAGCCCCCTAAAAACCCCACCCTCTAGGGAGATAGGGTGATAAATTAAATAATTACTATTAATTGTATCAGCCGGAAAGGAATATGTGATCTGCTAGGAGCTAGCATGATATCACGCCAGCAGATCATGCGATAACTCGAAAACGGTAAGCTCTACAAAATCAACTTTACCACTACGAATTCTTCACAAATTATTCATATGTTTAGATGATGATGATAAACAAACTTATTCACACATTCGTGTTGAGAAAAATTAAATGGTTAGTGTTTATATATGATCGCAATACGGAAACATTTTATTTGGATGCACAGATTTACTCAATACGCAGTAAATAGGGGATAGGATGGCAAGATGGTGTACTTAAGCTTTAAAGGTCAATAATATATCATAATCAACAACTAATTATTATTATTCTAATACTTGGTGTCATAGGAACTTTTGGTAACACATTTAAGAGAAAAAAAAAAGGTGTTTTGCCCTGTCTTGCCCCATGGTGCTGGTAAGATGGGATGCCCCCCTGAGGTAAGATGGGGTGGTGAGAATGATCACAGAGAAAGATGATTATTTGAGCTGGCAATACTCGCAGACATGGGTGGCTTCGTCATCATCATCATCATCATCATCTATTCCTGCGCAGCTATTATGAGCCCATCTTCCACATAATAAGCATAATATCTACCCTTCAATGGAAACGGAATATACTTCCTCACAACACAGACACGGTGTGTCCTCCTCTTCTTCACTTTCATCTCCAGATGATGAGACTCTTCGTCGTTTTGCTGTTTTCGCTGATCGGCTAACCTTCTTTGATTTTTTATTTTGAGCTTTTGTAGTAGTTTTCTTCTGTTTTTTTAATTCGTCTTTTCTATTTTTTGTTTCTATCTTCTCTAGTTTTTTCTGTTTTGTATCTTTTTTTTTCTGGGCAATGATTTCTAATTCTTTTTTGTAGAGAGACTATGTGATAATAGCTGTTTTCCATGCTTTTTAGCAACACGAGAGGATTTTTTAGTAAGCGGAAATGGAATAAGTTGTTTTAGAGAAGTCAAAACAAAGCTACTGTCGCTTTTATCGCATGTGGGCACATTAGCTGGTTGTGATGTCGCTGGTTCCTGACAAACAGAGTTTTCAGCTGGTTCTAGTGAATGCGTCTGCTGGTCGGATTGGTCTTTAGTTTTATACGGTGCTGATTCCTGATTAACTAGCCTGGGACTCCAGTGGGAACACCCTAGCAAAGAGTCATCAACAACGTCTCTGATAAAAGTCGTAGCACTATCAGCTGTTTGTGCAACTACTGTGTCTGAAGTTTCGGATGTGAGGAGAGCGCTATCGATGTCAACATAATCTTCCCATATTACCGGTGCTGCTAAAGAATCTGAATTTAGATTTCGTGACCACAAAGATAAAGGGACTTCATCTTCTTCATCAAATTCATGTTCTGGTATTTGATTAGGTAAACCGTCGTGTCTTTCAATGAATCCTGCATGTGTGAAACAGTTGTGAATGGTACTTTGTGACATTTTATTCCAGGCATCATTAACCATCAGAATTGCATCTAGCATCGTTATTTTTGTTGAAGGGTTGTTNTAGATTTATTCAATACATAGTAAGACTAGAAAAATGTTCAATAAAAAAACATATTCGTTAATTTTAATTATTATGTTCAGTTTCTTTTGATATTTTCGAAATAGGTGAGAGAAAATTACTTTTCCCTTTTCTTTTACTTTTTAGTTTTAATCTTAACAGATTTGATTATTCACAATACAAAAGTAGTTATTTTATATTACTTATTATCTTTTTTTGCTAATTCTAGCATAAGCAGACTTTTTAAATTCATCATTCCGCCTGGTTTAATGACACTAACACAATAATTTTGAAACCTCTCCAGTTCAAATGTTATACAGAAAAGTGGTGAAAACACGTTTATTGCTGTTTCCAGATCTACTCACAAATTTGAAGTGTTAACGTATTCCGTAGGACACGCTAATAGACGATCCTAGCGCCAGCGATCGATTGCTGAACTAAGGCCGACTTTTATAGGGGAGTATGCAGCGTTGTGACTTCCATGCATAATTTCCCCATTAGCCCCCCTTTGACCTCTTTGTTCATTCTAAGTTTAAAAGCATGGGAAACGTTGTTATATGAAGTGACAACGAATAATGAGTATCTGATTTGGAAGTGTTAACGTATAGTTTCTACATGACCATCGCGACTCCCACTCAATATCTCCTTACAGTCATCTAAATCTTTACTTTCCTCACATCCTCATAGCACGTACATCTTTGTTTCATTTTCCCTTTCACATATCCTACATAGTACTTCTGTTATGTATTTTTGTATGGCTAATTCAAAATGAAAAGCCTTTTTCTTCTTATATATAATATATTAACGAGAACACAAGTTAACCGTAGAATAAACATTTATAATCGATTTTATTATTACACAACCATATTATCATCTTCTATACTATATTCTTACATTACTCTCTCTCTATCTCTCTATCTCTTTTTTTAGTTTAACACCTTTTTATATTCAATAAATACATTTCATATAAAGTTCAATTAATATAACCATTGCCCTATTACAACATTCCTTCCATAATGATTATATTAATGAGCTAACAATAAAAATTTCCACTCTTAGAACTTATTTTAATCCTATATTATTAACAAACTTGTTAAATAAAGCTTTATTTAGTGGTTTAGTGAAAATGTCCCTCAATTGATAATTTGATCGAATATATTCAATCTTTATTTATTTATCTTCAACCTTTTGTTTGATGAAGCAATATTTCATATCTATGAGTTGTAATATTTTTTGATCAGGATTGTTTATTGCCTTGATAGTACTTTGGTTGTCTTCAAATAATGTAATCGGTGAACATTCTATCTCCAATTCCGATAAGATGTTAACTATTCAACAAGCTCCTACAGCTGCTTCACACAAAGCAATAAATTCCGCTTCAGTAGTACTAAGAGCTACCGTTGCCTGTTTTTGGATCTCCAAATAATACAATTCCCATACAGATTAAATACATATCCGGTAGTTGATTTGCGGTCGTTATCTCTGGCATAATCCGCATCTGCATAGCCAATTAATGGAGAATATAAAATGTTCTCACATTTAGTAAAACTTAATTTATAATTTATCTCAAAATCATTTCAAGAATGCTCCATAATATTTCATTTGGTAAGGATTGAAACCTACCCAAGTACGATATTGCAAAGGTTAGATCGGGTCTTGCACCTACACTCACATACATTAAGGAGTCAATGCATGACCTACATTCTAAATCTTCATTAACAATTATGTTATTTTTGTCTATGTCTAATGCAGTACTCGTTGGAGTTAGAATATCACAGAGAAAGATTATT
>NW_020439128.1:6605-20101 GCF_000699045.2 Agrilus planipennis
ATAATAATAATAAAGCCTTGTTTATTCCTTAATAACATTAAAACAAAAATTTACAATTAAATATGGTTATACTTAAACTTAAGAGACTTAATCGGTTTAATTACATATGAAACTAGGTTTTTTATATTATTATTTTACATGGAAATATCACTGGTGTTACTAAGGGCCTCTCTACTGAGTGAAGGCCTCCTCCATTTTTCTCCATTTGTCTCTACCTTTTGTTTTTTTATCCAGTTTTGTCGCGCTGTTCTCGTAATTTCGTCGAGCCATCTCTCTTCCTCTTCTTCTCTTACGTAATGGGCCTTTCCATGTTATTATCTTTTTTATCCATCTTTCATCCTCCATACGAGCAACATGGTCGGCCCACTTCCATTTAAGCTTATTGCAGTGTTGTAAAGCATCGATAACTTTTGTCGTGCTTCTGATATCAATTTCTGGTTTTTCATGTTCTAGGTTTAGTTTTAGAGTGCTCCGTTCCATGGCTCTCTGGGTTATTGATATTTTGTTTATTGTGAATTAGTTGAGTAAGATAGAGTAGGTAGAATATAATAATCTAGGATTTTTTCTTCAGTCTCATCGGGATATTTGACTTGAGAGCTTCTTTGAGGCTCCAGAATTTGTTCCAGGCCATGTTCATTCGTCTGTTTAGTTCATCTCGGTGTCTAGTTTTTGAATGATATTTCTTTGTCTAGATATATATAATCCTGAACATATTCTATTGGCACATTGTCAATAATAATTGGAATATTTTTACTATTTGTCATAATTTTGGTTTTAGTAGTGTTTAGTTGTAAACCAATTTCAAGGCTGACATTGTGTATATTCTTAATCATAGATTCTAGTTGTGATGCACTTTCCGCAAATAGAACTATATCATCTGCGAATCTAAGATTACTTAAGTGTTTGCCATTTATGTATATACTTTTGTTCTTCCATTTTAAATTTTTCATAATATGTTGGAGCACGGTTATAAAAATTCTGGGTGATAGGGGATCACCTTGTCTGACGTCTCTAGATATGTCTATTTCAGGTCCTGATTTATCTAATATAACTTTACTTTTACTCTTCTTATATATATCTTTAATAAGTTCAATCGTTTCTGTGGGTACATTGCATTCTTCTAAAGCTCTCCATATGCTATCTTTCAGTAATTGATAGTCTAAATTCTTGATATTCTTTCTTGATTATTTTGTGAGTGTTCTTGTATAGATAACTCTTTTCTTTTTTTTTCNTTATAAGTTCAATCGTTTCTGTGGGTAGATTGCATTCTTTTAAAGCTCTCCATATGCTATCTTTCAGTAATTGATAGTCTAAATTCTTGATATTCTTTCTTGATTATTTTGTGAGTGTTCTTGTATAGATAACTCTTTTCTTTTTTTCCTTCAGATAGTAGCTTTTTATTTGTTAATTCGTTTCTTCTGTTTATGAGCATTCTCGTTTTTTCTGAAATAATTGGTTGTCTTCTTTGCTTCTTATGATTCTTCAGTATCGATTTGAAACTCTCCTCGATAGCTCTTCTGATTTTCCCATAATACGATTCTACATCATCTTTGTCTACTAGTTTTATGTTTGAACAATGTAATTCTAGGACTTCTCTTAGGTGTTATTCTTCTGCTGTAGCCAGGATGTATTTTTTGTTTTTATATTTGTTTCTGGATATTTTAGCGTTATAGTGCTTCTTACAAGTCTATGGTCGCTTGGGAAGGTAAATTTATGTAACACTTCGATGTTCACAAATTTCTCTTTTATGTTCGATAAGATGTAGTCTATCTGGCTTTTATTGTTCTTAGATGATAGCCATGTCCACAGATTCTTCGTATTTTTGTGAAATAAGCTATTGATTACAAACAAGTTATTTTCCCAGCAAAACTGTAATAAAGTTTCACCTCTTTTATCTCTTTTTACGACGCATGTGTTCCCGAGTATTCTGTCTTCGCCCTTTGATTTGTACCCAACTCTGGCATTGAAATCGCCTATAATTATAATATTTTTGCTACATGTTAAAAGAAATTTTTGTAATTGGCCTTTATTTCCGGTTCAGGTTCCTTTGCGTCTGAGGTTGAATAATAGAAAAGCTTGTTTTTTCGAAGTTTAGGTGTAACATACAGATCCTTTCAGAGATTGCAATAAAGCTTTCTATATTTTCTTTGAAGTTTTTTTTTTTTTATAAGGAAACCTACTCCACATTGCCCCTTTGTCTCTCCAAAGAAACAAAATATGTGGTCTTCATCTTCCTCTATGTTATATCCTGCTCGTCTGATCTCTGCCAAACCAATTATATCATATTTAATAGTTGATATGGCTTGTTTAAATTCTATAAGCCTTTCGTGTGATAATAAGGAACGTGCATTATATGTGCATATGCATAGTGAGTGGAGTGGAGGGTTGTGATATTTGACCCCCAATGTGAACGTCCATATTGGGGGACGTAGAGAGGCGTCTGTCTCTTGTCATATGTTGCATGTAGAAGGATTTTCATTGTATCTTTGTAAAGGAGATCTGGTTGTCTTGTTTACGTCCTTATTTTTTGTGAGAAATTGATCAATTTTATTTTTCTTAATGGTGTTTTTCGATAATTGTTGTTGCCTATCATCGCTGAAGTTTGCTGTTTCCGGTGACTGTGATAAAGCTCTCCTTTGTCGGTCTTGATGTCCTGTATGTTGTTTAATATTTTTNAACTGAAATATGTGTTCTCAGTCTCTTCAACACCAAAAAACTATCAAAATTCTTTTTTTTTTTGTAATGTTTTCAAGTCTCTGGATTTTTTTTCCTTGTTCATCGGTAATTTTTTCCTGTTGTTGTTGTCTGGTATCTAATATTCGGAATTTTTCGTCTATGTTTTTATATATTCTCTTTGGGATATTTTCTTTTATTTCTTTTAGTTCATTTGGTTGTTCATCTAATTTTTTTTGAAGTGATTTTAATATTTCAGTTATTTCATCCTTTTCGTATTATTGGTGGTTCTCTATTTTGTTATAGATTGCAGTATAGATTTACAATGTGTGCTTTATGTGGTTATATGTAGTTCCGCTATTTCACGACATGTGTTGCTCTTGTGTTGTTCGACTGGATGATTTGGTATAGATGATTATTTATGCTTTTTGGGTTACATGTTTATCAATAATAGCTAAATATTCACTGTTCTTTTGTAATCCACACAGTTTCTTCTTCTTATGGTGGTGATAGCAATTTCTCAATATTTATCTTCTATTGTCAGTAAACTTTCAATGTTGTCGTTTTCGCAACACTGTTTTTTATCACACCCACGTATGTTTAAGTAGTTTCTTAAATTTCTGTTGATGATTCTTTCACTTCTTCACTTTCTTATATAAAATTTTGCACGGGTTTAACATGTATATTTATTCGTTGAGCACAAATTAGACAGAGCCTTTGAGACGATGTTGACACTATCACAGCTATCTCTCAACTACAAAATAGATACAAGAACAAAATCAACAAAAACAAAATATATACAAGGACAAAATTTAATTAAAAACATTAAGAATGACAATAAACTAACGTGAATATGACAAATAACTAAACGTGAATTGGAGTATATTGACTAAGCTAATTGGTAAATAGGCCCCTTTCCTTGTCGCTGGTGGGTGGAATATATTGGAGAGTTGTTCTTTACTTGTTTTTTTTGTTTTCGGTGGAAGAGGGGAAATCTTCAAAAGACACCCATCCGTCCGTACGACTGGGTAGTGTCGGATACCCGAGGAAGGCGTCCTCGGACCAACCGACTAATACCCCTCTACCTCAGGCCGTTCTAGGACCTACCGGTTCAGGTCCTCTTCAGCTATGTGTTTTGTGTATTAGGTGATTGTGTATTTAGTTGTAGTTAGTGTGTATGTGTATGCGTGTGTGTGTGTGTGTGCGTGTGTGTGTGTGTGTGCGTGTGTGCGTGTGTGTGTGTGTGTGTGTGTGTTATTTGAGAGGAGTGGGTAGGTTTTCTTGGTAATCGAGGAATTCGTCAGGAAGGTCGGGAGTGATTGTCAATAGTTTGGCAGGGGGGAAGGGGATTTTGTTTTTGGGTTTGCCTGTAATCCTTCGGGGTTTATGGGATAGGGTTTTTGTTGTGATGGGGTTTTCGTTTTCGATGGCTCGTTATGTGAATTTGGTTTGTAGGATGTTGATGCGTGAGGGATCTTTACTTGCTCTGGGACCGGTATTCATACCTACTCAGAGTAGCGTGAAGGGATAGAAAATAGAGGGGTTAAAAGTGGGGCGATGAAGTGGAGTAAAATTGTTAAAGAATGTCCAAATGCGGGATAGCAGTGAGTTAGGAACAAAAAATTAAAAAGTTAATAGTGGGAACGGGTTTGGCATACACGAAAACATAGGATTAAAAGGAAATAACAAGTCGCTGCGATAAGTAGAAGCAGAAATAGTAAAATAAAGTAATGTGGAAATAGAAAAACAAATGATAGTGCATGAAATAACTGAATAAAGGATAGAAAGGGAAAATTTAGACGAGTCTAATGCAACAATTAACAAAGTGCATATGTGGCACCGATAGACATGGTCGGAGACATCCCGATTCAAAGAAGGTCAATCGTAATAACGCCGAATTCGGCTCTGGCTGTCGCAAAAGGGCATCTGGGAGCTGGTTTGATCTACCAGGACAGTGTTCCACGGAGAAAATAAACTCTTGTAATAGAAGAGACCAGCGAGTTAACTGAGCACGGTTGTCCTTCATTGTCTGTAACTACTGGAGCGCTCTATTATCTGTCCTTAATGTGAACCGACTGTCTTCCAGATATGGACGATAACTTATTTGCCCACACTACTGCGAGACACTCCTGCTCGTTACTGTGGTAGTCCTGTTCCGTGGGGTCGTGTGCCTCCTGTGCTTCCAGGTTCCTGTCTGTGATGTTCTTTGCTAGGTGTGATCCTCCCGCGACTACCGCGCCTGGCAGTCGTCCTGTCGCGAACCCGACCAAAGCTGACAGTGCCGGCATTAGAACATAGTTTTTTGCACGCTGGAGGATGTCCTTCCACGTTATCGGGTCTGGCAATGTTATGTCCGATACTCTCAATTTAACCAGTTCTTCGTTCTATGTGAGTGTAAGTTGAGTTTAGTATGTATGCGGTCAAGGCGGGCGCATGCGACAATCCGTTGTCATCCAAAGGTGACACAAGCTCCTCACTCTCCAAATAACTGGCGTTTGTTACAAACTTGGACGTCGACAAAATGGTTACGTACGCCCATTGATCAGGCCAAGCTGGCATGTGGGCGAGCGGTGTATCGAAGTCACGAAATATTAGAAAGAGGAAGTATCGATCGGCGTCTGTTGTGCAGTACATAAGGGATCTGTACTGCAGGGTTTGTTCCGTGTACGGTAGCCCCATGTAGTTGTCGTTGTTGTGTCGGTAGCATGTCTCCTTCTCGGAACGCACACCCACAATCAACTTAATTTTCTCGGCCCACTGTAATACCTAGTGATGAGGCAAGGGAAAGGTCATGTGCCAAACGGGGTTGTCAAACGGTTCACATCTGTAATATTCCTGTATGACGTCCTCGTTCCATTCGTCCCACCCCTGAACCATTGCATACACATCCATATTGGCAGATATATCGTTGGTTGCCAGTCGCAGCGCTGTCTCCGCAGTCTGGGCCACCAAGACGTCGTCCCTCCTGGTGTCAAACCCTGCCCGGATCGAAAGGCTTAGGTTAGGTTCGTCTGCGAAAAACTGAGCGCAAACTGAGTCGATATAGCACTTGCCAGCATGTGCATAAACGTCCCCATCCCCATTGCCGAATCGAAAACAATCGACCGCTCATGTGTTAGTATGAGCTTTATGTGTATTGAGGCCCGCATCGAACTGTCAGTTGTTGACAGTTTATAGAGTGGTATATGGAATAGGAGCATCGCACTGTCCCATGTTCTCATCATTCCCGGGTGTCCCTCGGACGGTATATCTTCCACTGTCCTTTGTAGTCCAGTTGGTGGTCTGGCCCATGTGGATATGGCGCTGAAGCTGTACCCTACCAAGCACCTTTGTCCGGCTGCCATGGCCGCGTCCGTCTCTGAAATATTGACCAAGCACCCAAACACGCGGCGTTTCTATCGTAGGTAGGAGTGTCGTAGCGTGTGTGAATGGTGAAGCCGTGATATAGGGCGCCATACAATTCAGAGGTTATACTAGCCTCAAGTAGAGCAGTGTTCTCTACAGCCAAGTACTGTGTTACATATTTGTGCGTCAGCGCCACGTTTCGCAGTATATTGTTCACGTTAGCCTGCGTCTACCAAGCATTAAATAGCAGAGTAAAATTCGTGTATTGATCAATCGGTATCGGAGCCCTAGTATAGACAGGCACCTCCACACCCCTGAACCGTATCGTCTGTGGGGCGGTGACTGCAGCATAGTCCATAAGCAAAAGCACTACGTCCGTAGGTTCGTGGATGTCCACGCTATTGATGGGTGGCATCACTCTGATGATAGTGTTCCTATGTTCATTTCCGTTAGCGGAGTTGAGCGTTCCCCTTACCGCATGGTTTACGGTGCCGGCCCAGAGCCGAGAGGTCAAAAAGGATGCAAAATAGGGGACAGCGCCATTCTGTCTGTTCTGATTTGAAGGGAATGGCGGTCCAGGAGTATCCCTCCTTTAAATAGTCGTACCTGTCACCCGCTCCCAATTGAGGTTGTTTGTCCAGCATACAATTTACAAACAAATCCAAAGGTACCAGCTATCATCCTGGACACTGACTGGTTATCTTTGGGGTGACTTATCTCTACTCCCAAATCTGTTGTTTTCCTCCAACCCCTAATCACTCTTTGGTATATAATCTCAGACTTGTAGTTATCAACGCCATACACCCAAGTCTTACGAGCGAGGCCACTTCCATGCACGATGTATCCGCGGTCATTAAATATTTCGCTAGACACCGCCACATGGAATCTCTCACCGTAGGTGCTCTCGTCATCTCACCCAGAGCCCCCACCGCAACTGGGTCCGTTAATCTCTGGCTCAGTCCCATGTGCGTGTCCCTGGGTGCGATGAGGAGAGCACGTACGGTGAGAGATTCCGTGTCGGAGTCGTGAGTCCATCATCCCCCAACCCAGGGTTACGGGTAGGAGGGCACCGGCAGTGATAGCCTGCCTCCTTCGCGGAAACCAGAAAAAGCGTATGTCTTTCAGAAAAAGCGTATGTCTTCCGCCCACCACTGTTATATGTTGAGGTAACAATCGCACAAGAAGTTCTGACTTCTTGCGAAACAAACACAATTAACGGACTGACATTATAAACCACCAAACAATTGGTCTGCAAAGAGACACGGTGGTTACCAATTAAAACACAAATAACTTCTCTGTCGTCACTAGTACAGGTACTCCAGTAACGCAAATCAGAGCATGAGGAGTAGCCTTCAGGGTATACAGTAACGCAACCCAGCATGAGGATACCCAGTGAACACACATCTACGCACACCAACGCACTGTTCAGGAATCCAGTAACGCAGTTGCACGAGGACAAATGAATAATGTCTCAACCAAAGGAGGTGAGCGAAGAGTTGCTGTCTGGGAGGATTCCTCAGACAGCGATGAAGAGTTATACGTCGCTACGAATGACAGCGTCATGGATAGCTTGTCTTATGAGGGAGGTTGGGCCGAGAAACTATGCCACTTGGCGCCGTGCCTACTGGCCAAGATACGGCTAACAGACCCGGGTCAAAATCGCAGTCCTATACGTCATGGGATTCTTACTCACGGTTATATGTGGCATATTATCCCTTTGCAGGACTACAAGAACGAAAGGAAAGGACCAAGAGAAGCGCGTCACATGACTCAATAGTGTCTTTTAAAATTTACAAGTATACACACAAAACACACATACCAAAGTAGAAGGACAATATATACAACAAAAAAGAAACAAATTCAGACCAAACAATAACAAGATACACACAAGAACAAAATTTTACCAAAAACATTAAGAATGACAATAAACGTCAATATGACAAATAACTAAACGCGACTTGGAGTATATTGACTAAGTTAATTGGTAAATAGGCCTTAACCTCTCCCTCTACCTTGTCGCTGGTGGGCGGAATGTCGGAAAGTTGTTCTTTACTTGCTCTGGGACCGGCATATATACCTACTCGGGATAGCGTGAAGGGATGGAAGATAGAGGTGTTGAAAGTGGGGCGATGAAGTGGGCTAAAATTGTTAAAGAATGGCCAAATGCGGGATAGCAGGGAGTTAGGAACAAAAAATTAAGTTAATAGTGGGAACGGGTTTGTTATACACGAAAACATAGGGTTAAAAAGAAAAAACAGGTCGCTGCTATAAGTAGAAGCACAAATAGTAAAGTAAAGTAATGTAGAAATAGAAAAACAAATGATAGTGCATGAAATAAGTGAATAAAGGATAGAAAATGAAAATTTAGACGAGTCTAATGCAACAATTAACAAAGTAACAGAAAAATTGAATATTATAATATAAAAGATAAAAGTTTAGTTTTCGTAATATGCTTTCTGTAGAGGTTGTTGTTGTTAGGGGTGAAAGTTGTCGGACGACGGTAGGGTCACCTGTCGGTATTATACGGCGTCTTCGCTTATCGTATCCTTCTCGTTGTCCGGGGGCGGCGCTGGTTGTTGTTTTAGGCTTGTTTTTCTATCTCGAGTCTCCGGGGGAGTGGCCCGCTATAGTCGTACACGAATTTGGCTGGGATGCGTGTGTCTCCTGCATACACCTTGTCCAGCTCGGCACGGGTGGTTGCCACGTACGCATGAATCCGGCTTAGCAGTTCCGGCACATTGTGCAGCCTGGTTGCCCCTAGTTCTGCCGCCTCAGCATAGCCTGCATTGCTTTGTTTCACTCGTCTCTCTACCCGCCCTGCATCCAAGTCTCTCCTCGCCAGCAATCTGCTCCTTCGAATGTTTTCCCCGGGGTCGAAGCTTGCTATGTCCAGTCCTATCCCGCACCTGCTGCCTGAAGCATCGTCCTGGGTGCTACCTGGCCCAGCAATACTGGCGACCGTCCCCAAGCAGTTCGCAATTGCTCTTCCATGACCCTCGTAAACGGCTCAAAACAGCTCCTGTTCGACGCCGCATCCGTCCGCTCCCGATTGAGGGAGATTGCTGCTGAACTGATGGGAAATGCTTCTACCCAACGGGAGAACAGGTCGGTAACGACTAGGATGAATTTCCTTCCACGGGATGTTCTTGGATATGGTCCCATCAGGTCGAGCGCTATTGTGTCCCAAGGTGTAAGGGGTTGTCGGGGTCGAAGTGGAGCTTGAGTAATACGCTGCTTTTTGGCGGATATAACTTAAAATATCCGACTTCAGGTTGGTCCATTTGTAAAACTATGACATTTGTCGAACTGTTTCCTGAATGCCTGGATGTCTCACTTTATTTGTGATACTTGTATATCAACTGTGGTTGAAGAGAAGAGAGTATTATCATCTGCCAAGTATTTCCTTTCTTCTCCCAAAGGATGTTGTCCCGCACTTGGTAGTGTTGAAGAAAAGCCGTGTCATCTTGGGTGTGACCTACGGGATTTTCTTCCTAGAACGTATATCGCTGACGGATTTAACTGGTAGCCGGATCCGTTCCTTGCTCTCTTCGGATTTCGTCACGAAGCGTTTCTAGGCGAACCTGAATATTCTTGGTGGACGGGTGCTTGGCTGCCAGGAGGCATAGGTTCTTCAGCCGGTAAGCGGGATAAGGCATCTGGTAGGTGGTTAGTGGCTCCAGGACAGTGTTCGAGACTGCTGCATCGGAAAGTTTGGATAGGGACGCCACCATGACACCGCCTTACCTTGTAGCTGGTCGACCACTACTTTAAGTTCTTCGCTATGATTAATCTGGTATTTCTTAAAGTAGTTCTCACTGTTCTTTGGGAAGTCCTCAGGATTTTCTCTTATGTCGCCTCTGAACGATGGAGCAGCTGGCAACGGTCTGGATATGCTAAGATTTGCTCTAGTTGTCTAGAGAGGAGTTGGAGTGTCTACGCTGCGAATCACGTTTTCGTGAGAATGTTCATCGCTTGGCGAGACGGTCCTAGTCCTCTTCCCGCAAGTGCCAAAGGTAGTGGCCTTTGTAATCGTCGAATAAGGTGTGTATGAGTGTAAGTGTGTACGAGTATGTGTGTAAGTGTGTAATTTAGGATGTGACGCGTATAGGCGTGTGTAACGTTTGTTTGTGTTGTTACTTTGTTAAGTTCCTAACAGGGTGAGTGTTAAATTCAAAGGGACGTTGCGTACTCGGTCCCAGTGAACGTTGGTTGGTTTAAAATTGTTAACTGCTTACCGTTTAGTCGGCTGGGCAGTGGTGGTCTACAGTTTAATAGCTGTAAGCGTTGGCTATCTAATGTACTGACGGCTATCGAACAATGACGGTCGGCGTTGTCGGCTAATACTTCCGTCGTAGGCTGCTACTGTCGTAGACTGGTCGGCTCTGCTCGAGGATCAGTTGGAGAGTAGTCGTCTGCTAAGAAGGTTCGCTTGCTGTGAAGGTCGATCGAAAGATGTTGATACTGAGGAATACACGGTTATTTTTACAAACCTCAGTACCACGCAAGGGTTGGGAAATGAGGGGTTGAGAGTGGAATGATGGTGGGATGATAAGAGAAGGGCGAAAGGTAACGATAGAAACGAATTCGCTTTTATCATTACTTTCGCAAGAAAAAAAAAACTAACTATAGGAAACGACAGGGCATGCATGAAAATATAGTGTTAGGAAGAAGAGCGGTGGTTCTGCGATAAAAATGAATAAAAATAGAAAAAGAAAGAGAAAAAGAAAAGATGATTGCACGAAGAAAGTAAGGAAGTCAAAAAAAAAAAAAATAGAGAAAAGGAAGGGATTAAGAAGGAAACTACAACCAAACAGCGGGAATAAAAAAACAAGAGTAAAGTAAAATATAAATACATAAGGGAATTAAAAATAGAAGATAAAAGTTGCTATTGTAGGTAAGTTTGGTTGTAGCACGGGGTAGTTCAGGTAGCCGGTCACGGGAAAACCTGTAGTTATCGNTAAAAAAAATGCTTGGTATGAATGAAGTTTTATTAATATTTTCGATTAATTACACATAATGTTCCTTACTTAGAAAACAGAGTTTTCCTGAAATACTGGCTATTTATAAGTTTTTAATTTGATATTGACAGACACACACAGCTATGATACAATCTGTTGATCAATTTAAAGTTTTCTGGTTGGACACGTACCTCCACTCATTCCTATCTTGAGCTAAACTTCGCATTTCCCTAAAACTAGAACAACCCACATCCTTAACTATTTGCGAACAGTAATCTAATCTAGGTCTACCTCTACCCCTCCTAACTCCTGTTACTACCTCTAATATGTCTCTGACTAGACCTTCATGCCTCAGAAGGTGTCCTACCAACCTATCTCGCCTATTTTTTATTGGCTTCCATAGAGTCCTCTGTTCTCCTTTTCTTTCTAATACCTCTTCATTTCTAACCTTTTCTACTCACGTTTTCCTCATCATTCGCCTATAACACCACATTTCGAAGGTTTCTAACTTCTTCTCCGCCGCGCCCACAGTCCATGTTTCGCACCCGTACAACACCGCTCTCTAAACATACACCTTTAACAACATTTTTCGAATTACAAATCAACCATTCGCCAGCATAAACTATATTTTTTGTTTTGTTTTGTGGTGCGAAAATAAAAAAAGATCACGGTTTTCCGACGCGCGAACACTCGACGTATAATTGTCCATGCGCAAAACAGGGAAACGATTTATTTATGGCCATCGCAAAGGCCAGACGTACTGGAAATTGTAAACGTTTAAAATCGAATGGTAAATCCGTTGGAATCATCGGTATACGCTGGATCAAGACATCCTCTTCTTTGTATTTTCCTTTTATGATTGTTGCCTCAATGACGTTATTCATCACCTTTTTCACAGCCAGTCTTGTTCCATTGCATAATCAAGATTGATTAATGTTACGCAGCATGATGACAACTAATCCTACTTTTGACTTCAAATTGTGAGGTAATTCCAGTGAATTTAAAAACTCCGTGGGATAGTTGACTACGTCATCCTGTCCCGGAAGAAAATTGTGAATGGTCGCATTGAGATCATCGACATCTTTATTTTTTGCCGCCAATATTGCTCGTTCACCCAGCCAATTTTGGTTATTGAACTGTAGCGCTTTGTCGGCACAATAATCTATTGCGGGATCATATTGGAATGCTGCTCGTTCCAGAATCACAGGAGCACAGTGTCTGGAGAATCGCTCAATTTCATTATGTCGTGCTCGCTGTTGTTGTGTTTGATGTGCACGAACTCGTTGCATTCTAAGCCTATCTACTTCATTGTCACTCACTAAACAACGCAATTCTGACATAGCGATACGACTATATTCTTGATCTGTCTCTCTCTGGTCATCAGTGCGGTTAGTACGTGATGTAGCTCTTCACACATTTGATTGACTGCGACGACCTAAGTCAGGTCGTCTTCTCCTCGGCATCGTAAATTGTAATTAATCAAAGTGAGAAAAGTTCTCGCGCACTTAGCAGTAAAGTGTCACTATCACAAAAAATCAACAAAAAAAAAGAGTACGTAACTTGAAACGCCACTATCACAAAGGATCACCGAAGTAAAGAAAGTTCTCACTCACCAAGATAGAAGGATGCACTCTTTGTCTGAGGTATCGATCGACATACTGGTTGGTTAAATATGAAGATTGGAAAAACTTTGGCGGTTGTTGTAGAACAAACAGAATAGCTCAAAACCCCAACGCCAAAACACGACACTGTAGTTGTCCGAAGCACTTTTCGGTAACAAAGTTACCTTCTTCAGGGACTGAAGTAAACTGTTTTCAGTTCCTGAAGAAGGTAACTTTGTTACCGAAAAGTGCTTCGGACAACTACAGTGTCGTGTTTTGGCGTTGGGGTTTTGAGCTATTCTGTTTGTTATACTACAACCGCCAAAGTTTTTCCAATCTTCATATTTCGTCATGGCTTCCCGGTCATCGGATTTAAACAGGTATCACAAACTTAGTTGTAAGATTAGATTAATTGGTGCAGATATCCAATTCTTAAAAACCTGTAAACGTAACTCTCTTTTCCCAGAGTTTATGAATATTAAAGTTTCAAAGAACTGTAAAGTTATTGAAAAAATAACCACTTTTGCTAAGCGTAAGTGGCTAGATTTAGAATTGGATTTCTTGTACTCAAAACGTAGTCTACTTGAAATAGAGGCGTATAATTTATTTAAATCTTTAACTTATAATTTAAGTGAAAAAGAATTCAAAAAATGGAGCGATTTTCAAAGGAAGATGTTTTTATCTATAGATTGTAAATTTCATAAAAAGGTGAACATTCATAAAAAGAAGTTACGTAAGTTAGGTATATTCTCCAAACCACTTCCTAAGAAAGTCGAACACATTGTAGAGAATCTGTCATCTCAAGTTTTTGATAATGCCGAAATTAGTTTACTCAATAAAGGATTAAAGTTTGCCTTGCCTTCTCCTGCTACAGCCTTAGAAAATGTTATAGGACATGTTGAAAGTTCAATTCAACATC
>NW_020439128.1:20583-32133 GCF_000699045.2 Agrilus planipennis
GGATTAATATTCTCTAAACCCTCAACCAAATTATTTTTGCATTAAATTTTCATGTTTTCAAACGATAAATGTGCAAACCTTTCATGCCATAATTCTATTATTTCATTATTACTACTAGAGAAATTACAACTTGACAAATCTATATTCATTTTTATTGAATATAATGTACCTTCTTTTTGTCCTTTTAAAATCAGTTGATTATTTTTATCAAATACACTTATTTCTTTACTGGCAAAAACAATTTTTAAAACAATTTTCTTCCATTCTACTAACAGATAACAAATTGTTCCTTAGATCTGGTACATAATATACATCCAAAATGTCAGTATTAATCTTTTACCTTAATAGTACCTATGCCCAAAACATTCAATTCTACCCCATTTTTAGCTACTGCGAGTTTTCTCGGACTTTTTAATTCACAATAGTTACTAAAGAAGTTAATGTCATTTACTATATGGAATGATTTTCTCTGGAATTTGATTTTGGGAGTGATTCTGATGTTGACCTTCGTTAGCCATAAATGCTGTTATTTTGTAACTATCTCTTCCTTTTCCGAAAAATCCACCTCTATTTCCTCGATTGATACCTCTTGTACTTTGAAAGCATCCCTTAAAATGCTTTTCATTTGAAAACTCCAGTTGTTAAAATCAACCCCATTAAAAGGTGTGATTCCATATCTTTCAATCATCGACATATTTTGTTATTGTACTTCATGAAAACATAAACGCAAAATTGTGTCCGCGAGATACTTGTGGGCTGTTAAGGGCTAACTGGCAGTTGATTGTAGAGTCATCGTTTATGTCGAAAATGTAATCAATTGCAGTATGTGGTTTGTCAGTTGACCCAACCTTTGATTTCTTAAAATAATTAGTTGTTGGGTTTAATTGAGTATTATTTTTATGTTTATTAGCCTTCGTCCTGAATTGCTTTTGAATATGCCCCCTGTAACCACATTTACTGTTGATATTTTCTTTGGCTGGACATCGACTATTATCAATTTTATGATTCGTGCTACCACATCTACTACATACGATCTGCTTATCCGTACCAAATTTCTTCATGTTGTCTTCGACTTTATTTATACCGCAACTTGATTTTTCATTGAAATCGTAGTTTTTCAACGGTTTCAAGGGCGTTTACTTCAGTTATTATTTTATCAACTATTACTGTGTCTCCTAACAAAAGTATTTTCTTTCTTAATTCTGCACTTCTTGGTTATTTGAAATAATAATAAGATTTTGATTTTCATCAATAAATTTACATTTGGAACTTTGCCGTCGTAGCCTCACTAAAAATTTTTCAAATTTTTTAACTTGTCCTAATCTAAAAACATCTCTCATAAATACTACTTTGTTTTGGGGAAAAATATTCATTCAGTTTTTAAATAGCTGTTTCATAAACATCAACTCCTTCACCGTTGGCGGACTTGCCTTGAGGCCCAGTAGGCCCATGTCTAGGGCGAGCAGATATTAAGGGCGGCAAATCGTGCCAAAAAGAATCACTGATGATAACAAGATTAACAGGAAATAACTCAAATGCAAAGTATTTTAATATTATAAAGGTTCGCGTACCGTATGAATATAATCTTCCTAAATCATTATTTTTGCGTATAAAAGTATAAATACTTTTGTACATGGAACATATAGAATAATTCATACGTTTAGTTTAATATAAGTGATCTAGGAAGAATAGGTAGGTACCTATAGTTATTACGCGCGTCAGTCAAGCTCGTGCGGTGCGTCGCGTCGCTGTGACCACGCGCTCCGCCGCGGCCCCACCCAAGCCACACTCGCTTGCCCGCTCCCGACTGCGATTTGCGATAGTTATGTCAACAGTGTACGTATAGCAATTTCAGCGAGCGGATTAAGTTTTTTACTAGTTTTTCGCCGCGACGTGTACGTACTGCTATATTATACCTATTAACATAAATATTTGTAATTATCTCACGCACACGTAAAAACTTTGTGTTACATAGTTAAATATGGACGGAAAGAAAAGGGTAAGGTTAAGTGAGGTAGAGTATCGCAAGCGAGCTAAAAAAGAGATAATAAACCAAAGGATACGATTAAAAAAACGCGGAAATTAGACGATTTCTTTGGAAAACCGTCTAAAGATATTAAAGATCCTGTCATTGATCTAACACTCGACGTTCCAACTAGTAGTGGCGCTCCGTCAAGTGAAAATACTTTGATCGATGTGGCAAGTATATCAAAAGAACAAGCCGAAGATGTCCCACTAGTGCCAAGAGTGGCAGGAGTAGGAGTGCAGCCCAGTCCTCCGGACCAGAAGCTCTACGAAATCAGCGACGATCCAGCTAAATGACAATAGACGAGTTTACGCTTGTTCACATTTGTAAGAACGGAGCCAATCAAAACATCCAAAATGATTTTCCTAAGAGTGAGCGCATTTACAAAGATAAAGCGCGACAGTTGTCAAGACATTTATTCGAACGTCAGCTTCTAAATGGTGAAAAAGTTCCGCGAAACGGGCTAATTTATTCCAAAAGCACTGGATGTTTTTTGTAGTCCTTGTCTGCTTTTTAATGGCGGGGAGAGTCAGTTCGACAAAAGAGAAGGTTTCAATAACTGGAAAAATTCATATCATCGAGTGTCAACTCATAAGAATTCGCCTACTCACAAATTTTATCTGTTCTGCATATCAAAGAACGACGCAACGTGTTCTTCACCTAATTACATTAACAATGCAATTAGGTTTAGAAATAAATTACTGGAAAAACCTTCTGAAAAGAGTAGTTGCATGCGTAAAAGAGCCTGCATCACGTGGTTTGCCTTTTAAAGGAAACAACGAAAAATTTGGATCGACCCACATCATCATCATCATAAGGTCATCAGTCCTAAGACTGGTTGGACACGTACCTCCACTCTTTCCTATCCTGAGCTAAACTTCGCATTTCCCTGAAACTAGAACAGCCCACATCCTTAACTATTTGCGAACAGTAATCTCATCTAGGTCTACCTTTACCCCTCCTAACTCCTGTTTCTGCCTCTAATATGTCTCAGACTAGACCTTCATGCCTGAGAAGGAGTCCTACCAACCTATCTCGCCTATTTTTTATTGACTTCCATAGAGTCCTCTGTTCTCCTATTCTTTCCAATACCTCTTCATTTCTAACCTTTTCTACCCACGATATCCTCATCATCCGCCTATAACACCACATTTCGAACGCCTCTAACGTTTTCTTTTGCCGCTCCCACTGTCCATGTTTCGCACCGGTACAACGACGTGCTCCAAACATACCCCTTTAACAACCTTTTTCGAATTTCTAAATTAACCGTTTGCGAGCATAGAAGTGACTTCTTTTTATTAAAGTCGACACGACCCTGCACCATGCTCTGCTTTATATCCCTACTACTCCTTCCATCCTGACTTATTTGACTTCCTAGGTATCTAAAATCAGCCACTTCTTCTAATTTTTCGTCTCCTATCTTTATATTCGCTCTTTCCCTACTTTTTCTTCCCTTGCATACCAGTATTTTAGTTTTACTTTTATTTATTTTCATACAGTACTGATCTGTTAGGACCTCTTCCATTTTACTGAAAGCTATCTCTAGGTCCTCCTTGCTAGATGCTAATACTGCTATATCATCTGCAAATCTAAGCATACTAATCTTTTGCCCTTGCACATCTATCCCTACAGTTGTAGTGTCTTTAATGATGTTGATGGCGTCTTCGATGTATAGATTGAATAGTGGCGGTGACAGTGTGCATCCATGCCTGACTCCCTTCCTAATATTTACTGCTCTACGTTGCATCGCCAGCTCTATAACTGCCTGTTGCTCTTTATACAAACTAAGTATCACTCTCCTATCTTTGTAATTCATCCCTACATTTTTAAGTATATTTAACATCTTGTCCCATTTAACATTGTCAAAAGCTTTCTCTAAATCTACAAGTCTTATGTATGCCCTCTTTCCTTTTTCTATCGTTTTCTCTATTGCTGCCCGTAAAACTAGAATGGCCTCCCGCGTTCCTCTATTTCTTCTAAACCCAAATGGATCTTCCCCTAATAGTTCTTCCGTCCTTTTTTCCATCCTCCTCCGTACAATTCTAGTTAAGATTTTTGACGCATGGAAAGCTAATTGTTCGAAATTTCTCGCACCTATCTGCGCCCCTCTTCTTAGGTAATGTTACTACTCCGTTCCGTTTATAATCCTCTGGGACATTCCCCGTTTCGTAAATGTGACTATATTATTACTACTGTATCCTACATCCCTAAAATTCCTTTAATTATATTATAAGCCTCATCGGTTTTACCTACTTCAAACTTTTCTTCTACTTCTTTACACATCCTATCAATCCACTGTTCCTTAGCTGCCCTACACTTCCTAATTATTTCCCACTTTATAGCTTTATATCTTTTTTGCCCTTCTTCGTCTGTCCTGTTTTTGTATTTCCGCCTTTCGTCTATTAATCCTACAATCTCATTTGTTATCCAGGGTTTCCTACTTTCGTTTTGTTTAAGACCTAGTACCTCTGTAGCTGCTGACTTTAGACACGTTTTAATGCAGTTCCATTCTGTCTCTATGTCCCCGTCATTCGTTTCTCCAGCCGCCATTAGTATTTCGTCTGTCATTTTACCTAGCCTATCACGCGCTTCGTTACATTTTAGCTTTTCTAAGTCGAGACGTCTCCTACCTGCCCTCTTTTTCAGAATTTTGAATTTAAGATTGGTCTTCATAACTACTAAATTATGATCGCTATCTATATCTGCTCCTGGATAACTCCTACAGTCCTTCACTTGATTTTTAAATCTTTGCCTAACAAGTATGTAATCTAACTGATATCTCCCTAAATCACCTGGCATCTGCCACGTATAGCGCCTCCTGGCGTGATGGTTGAATAAAGTATTCGCGGCGGTTAATTTATGTTTATCGCAAAATTCTATCAGCCTATCTCCTCTATCATTTCTATTGCCTTATCCAAAAGAACCTGCTATTGCACCCACATTACCATCACCTATTACTGCGTTGAAATCTCCTAAAACTATTAGGTTGTCCTGTCCTTTCACTAAACTTAACACGTCTTCTATATCTGCATAAACTGCTTCTACGTCTTCATCACTGTAAGATGATGTAGGCATGTAGACCTGCACTAATACCGTTCTTACCGGCTTTGAGTTTAATTTAACCATAACTATCCTATCGCTTTTTTGTAAATAACTTTCTACACTCTGCCCTACTTTCCTACGCATTACAATTCCTACACCTGAATTACCTTCTACAGATCCTGTATGTATTACTCTAAAGTCCCCACTCCAGAAGTCTCCAGCTTCGGGCCAACGGACTTCACTAATACCTACTATATCTAATTCTAATCTATCCATCTCTATTTTTAAATTTTCTAATTTCCCTACCTGCCTCATTGACCTAACATTCCACGCTCCGACTCGTGAAACATTGCACCTATCCCTATTGCACTTATTGATGACATCCCCCGAGGTAGTCCCCGCCCGGATATCCGAATGGGGGACTAGTTTACATCCGGAGTGCTTTACCCCAGAGGACGCCATCATTTAATTGTGTGACACGTTCTTCTCGGGATCATAATGTGGTGGTTTCCCGTTGCCTTCCACATCGCAGTATTGTGCATCAGAGTGCCATACCGATTCTCGTGATCTCTGCCACCCTGAGTATTGAAAGAGCTGCTGCCCTCTTTCACGAACTTGTCTTAGTCTGGTTTCTCTTTAAGAACCCCTCCATTATGGTTGAACCTATGGTCCGGCTCCCTAAATCATCGAAACTCACAAGCCGATCCACCCACTCTAGTTTGTACCAGAGTTTCGTCAAGGTTCAAGTCCCGTCCGATCGGGGATCGACCCACAATGGAAATTATTTGATGTCTTTAGAGCTTATCGCTGAGTTCGATTCGTTTTTAGTCAAACACGTTATAGAAATCCAGGCTCAGGATTTATGAGTTACCTTTCTTCAGCAACATGCGAAGAATTCATTCGACTTATAGGAAACAAAGTTTTGGAGACAACTGTAATGGAAATATTAACAGCAAAATATTTTTCTCTGATCATTGACTCGACACTGGATATATCTCAAGTAGCCCAGCTCACTTATCTGAATTGGGAATTGATATTTCAAACTGCCGCGGCAATCATGACAATTTTCACCCCTTGCCGACTATTCAGCAGCTAAGAGGCTTGATCGTTCTTTTCTCTACTCCAAGAGTTACACAATTTCTTTGCAGCGTCGACTCAGCGTTGGGAACTCCTTCAAACTCATTTCACCGTCAAAAGTCTATTAACGACTCGTTGGTCAGCTCCTGCAGACGCATGCAAAGGTTTACGCGAATCCTGCAATGAAATTCATAAAGCGCTAGTCACCATCGAAAATGACACTTAACAGAAGAGAACCGTTATATGCGAAGCAAGAGGTATTCGTTTGAAACTGAAACGTTTTGAAACGGCCCTCTTGGCTGTTTTTGAGGATGTTTACAATAACGCCACAAGTAAAAAACTTCAGAGTGTGGAAATTAACATTACCATTGTTATAGAACTGTACGTGGTTTAAATACATTTTGTTGGCTAAACAAAAGAGAATTTCGATGATTTCGAAAAAAAGCGAAAAAACTGTCCTTCGTACTGGAATATGAAAAAGATTTTCGACGCAATCGAAAGCGTAAGTGAATACAGGTGAAGAGATGCAACAACAAAATGTCCGTGAAAATTTTAGAATTAATACTTTTTTGGTAGTAATTGATACATTCACATGTTCTTCTTAATGACCGGGTTTTGTAAAGCAAACAACCTAATGGATTTTAGTCAATTTTTATTTTACGTTTCTGCTCCTTGGTTTTGAGCCATCTCCAGAACTTTTGTATGTTCTAACTACATTGTTTTTTGTTTCTTTGGCACAATGTGTTTATGCAAAAGTATAAAATTGTCATCGAAGAGTGTCAAACATTGACATAAAGTTAAAATTGCACCTTAATAAATAAAAGCAACACTGAGGTGTAAAGAAACTCAGTGTGCAATGACAGATACAAAACAACTCAAAATGATTATAAGAGGGAAGAAATGCAAAGATGATGACTATTCTATAAGTTCAGAAAGTGACGAAGGTAATCCTGACAAGCTGTGAGGATGATGCTAAATGTATTTTGTTCTCCGCTAGATTAAATATGGGCTAGGTACCTGGTCCATACTACTACTGTTCTTTAAGAGACCTTTGGTTAAAGCAACATACGTGGTTATCGAAAAATACGAGTTCACAGCAAAATGTAACATATGTCAGCATTTATTTTCGGTCTTGCTTTTGGATCTGTGAAACAACATGCAAAATCTTCGAAAGCATCAAACATTTATTAAGAACGCCAAAGGAAATCAAGGTATCCCGTCTTTTTTTTTCTAGATAAAAACACTAAAGAAGAATACTTAATTACTGCTGCTAAAGTTACTTCAACTTTCCATGGTATCAAACATCATCACAGTTATAATAGTCAAGACTGTGGGCACAAATGGAACGCTGCCATGTTTTCTGACTCAGTGATTATGAAAAAAGTATCATGGTATCAAACATCATCACAGTTATAATAGTCAAGACTGTGGGCACAAATTGAACGCTGCCATGTTTTTTGATTCAGTGTTTACGAAAAAATATCATGCGGAAGAACAAAAGCGAGCAATATTGCTGAAAATGTTTTAGGGCCGGCTAGTCAAGAATGCCTTCTCTGTAATTTTAAAAACAAGTCACTACTTTTCAGTAGCAAGTGATTCGTCAAATAGAGGTAATTTGAAAATGTATCCACTCATCATCATCAACATAAGGTCGTTAGTCCTAAGACTGGTTGGACACGCACCTCCACTCCTTCATGTCCTCTTCGCATTTCCCTAAAAGCTAGATCAACCCATATCTTTACTATTTGCGAACAGTAATTTAATCTAAGTCTACCTCTACCTCTCCTAACTTCCATTTCTGCCTTTAATATGTCTCTGACTAGACTTTCATGCCTGAGAGGGTGTTTTACTAACATATCTCGTCTATTTCTTACTGACTTCTATAGAGTCCTCAGTTCTCTTATTCTTTCTAATACCTCTTTATTTCTAACCTTCTCTATCCACGGTATCCTCATCATTCGCCTGTAACACCACATTTTGAACGCTTCTAACCTTTTTTCCGCCGCGCCCACTGTCCATATTTTGCACCCGTACAGCGCCGTGCTCCAAACACAGACCTTTAACAACCTTTTTCGAATTTCTAAATTAACCGTTCGCGAACATAGAAGTGACTTCTTTTTATTGAAGGCAACTCGACCCTGCGTCATCTTCTGCTTTATATTCCTACTACTTCTTCCGTTCTGACTTATCTGACTTCCTAGATATCTAAAATCGGCCACTTCTTCAAATTTTTCGTCTCCTATCTTTATATTCGCTCTTTCCCTACTTTTTCTTCCCTTGCATACCAGTATTTTAGTTTTACTTTTATTTATTTTCATACAGTACTGATCTGTTAGGACCGCTTCCATTTTATTTAAAGCTATCTCTAGGTCCTCCTTGCTAGATGCTAATACTGCTATATCATCTGCAAATCTAAGCATACTAATCTTTTGCCCTTGCACATCTATCCCTACAGTTGTAGTTTCTTTAATGATGTTGATGGCGTCTTCGATGTATAGATTAAAAAGTAGCGGTGACAGTGTGCATCCCATGCCTGACTCCTTTCTTAATATTTACTTCTCTACGTTGCAGCCCCCTCTCTATAACTGCCTGTTCCTCTTTATACAAACTAAGTATCACTCTTCTATCTTTGTAACTTATCCCTACGTTTCAAAGTATATTTAACATCTTGTCCCATTAGACATTGTCAAAAGCTTTTTCTAAATCTACAAATCCTATATACGCCCTCTTTCTTTTTTCTATCGTTTTATCTATTGTTACCCGTAAAGCTAGAATGGCCTACCGCATTCCTCTATTTCTTCTAAACATTGTCAAAAGCTTTTTCTAAAACTACAAATCCTATGTAGACGCTCTTTCCTTTCTCTGTCGTTTTCTCTGTTGTTACCCGTAAAGGTAGAATGGCCTCCCGCGTTCCTCTATTTCTTCTAAGCCCAAATTGATCCTCCCCTAATAGTTCTTCCGCCCTTTTTTCCATCCTCTGCAAAATTCTAGTTAAGATTTTTGATGCATGGGAAGTTAAGCTAATTGTTCTAAATGTCTCGCACCTATCCGCCCCTTTCTCTTTGGGTATGGTTACTACCACAATTCGTTTATACTCCTCTGGAACTTTCCCAGTCTCGTAAATGTGACTAACTAGCTTAAATATACGATCTCTAACCTCTTGTCCTGCATGTTTTAGAATTTCACCCTGTATCCCATCAACACATTGCGCCTTATTATTCTTTAGGTTTTTTAATGGTACACCGAACTCTTCTCTCATTATAGGATATCCTAACTCATCTATCTCCACACTATCTTCCTTCTCAGTCTGCTTTGAGCCTCTGAGGCGAACGGGCGTTTCCTCCGCTTTCAGTGTTTGTTTACAAAGCTTCTGTACTCGCGGCTTATACCTAACAGGCTCGAGGCGATACTTTCGCTGTGGGTCAAAATACTACTAATTGTTCTCTTCTGTTAAGTGTCAATCGTAAAAGAGATCGATCAAGTCCAGACATAAAATCCCCACTACCAAGAAACAAGCGAAAGTAACAGATTACTGGCTAAACAAACCTTTCGTCGATACTAATAAGTTTAGTGCTCTACAGGGAACAAACATAAGCGATAACGATCCCAATTCCGACAAGATTGAAGATCCTCAAGTTGTTAAAAGGCCCCCGTGACAACTACTCTCTCAAGTAGCTGGCTAACAACCAAGTTAAACTGGAATTTTTTTCTCCGCAAAAATACATACCCATTAGTGGAAGAACTAAAGAAAAGAAAAACTGAATTTTTTATGTACCAACTGAAACAAAATAAAAATTTTAAGGTTGTCCTTAAAAACCTGCACCCGTCCGTGGATACGAATGAGTTGAAATCGGCAATAGAAGAACTTGGACACACAGTGACCAGGATTTCAAATATTCACCAGCGAGTGACCAAAGCAAGTAAGTTATACCGCACATTCAACTACACCGGGAATATTTTATGCTCAAGCGACCAGGGGCAACGCTCGCGAAAGCAATGAATCCAACGTAAACAACGCCCCAAACACAAACACCAGTAGCTCATATACCAGCGTAGACGACGCCTTAAACTCTTGCGCAATATTACCAAACAAACTCGAAATCATGTTATCATTGCTATTAACACGCATGGATACTATGCTAAATCTTATCACTGCTCTAATAGCAATACTAAAATAGATTAAATGCCTTTAAATATTGCGATCTGGAACGCGAACGGACTAGCTCAAAGACATTTGGAGCTAAAGGCTTTTTTTATATTTAATAAGACAGATATCATGCTGATTTCGGAAACCCACTTTACCGATAAAAACTATTTAAAAATTCCCAAATACTCCGTTTGTATTACCAATAATCCAGATAAGAAAGCTCACGGTGGCACTGCTGTTATCATCAAATCTGAACTTGAACACTATGAAAATGAAATATTTTCAAAGGATTATTTACAGGCTACAAACGTCACAGTCAGCGATAAAAACGGCCCACTACACCATTCAATATTCCTCAAGTAAATTTTACCAATTTTTTCAAATCACTGGGACCACGATTTCTGGCAGGAGGAGATTACAACGCCAAACACAAATGGTGGGGTTCAAGATTGACCACGCCAAATCCCAAAAGCAAAAACTTATATAATTCCATCAAAGCTAATAATTATTCAGTTATCTCAACCGAAGAACCCACATACTGGCCGGCGGACCCAAACAAAACTCCAGATCTTATCGACTTGGCTTACCAACAAAATCTTGGAAAAACGCAAATTAAGAAAGCTTTGGCAACAATCTCGGTCCCTGCACGATAAACATAAATTAAATGCCGCTATAAAGAAATCTAAAAACGACACTTCAACAATACAAGAACAATGATATTTTAAAAGTATCTAAGAAACCTAAGCTACAAACCCGACACCAATTATTCTCTATGGAAGGCCACTAAAATAATCAAGCGTCCAATTTAACACATCCCACCAATCAAGCAAAACAATACTAACTGGGCCAGATCAGATAAAGAAAAAGCTCACTTATTCACACAGCATCTACACGACGCCATTAAGCCCCTGGATTCAACTACCAACTATAACAGAGAAGAGGACCTCCTACAACCACTTGCTCTAATAGACAATAATATCGCTGAAACTTTTAAAGTAAACGTACAGGAAATCACCTACTACATTCGAAGACTAAAAAATAAAGGCTCCCGGTCACGATGGTATCGGCGGGCGACAAATCAAGGAACTACCAAGCAAGGCTATTCGTTTCCTTACAATAATTATTAACGCAGTCTTCCGCCTCAACTACTTTCCCAAAACTTGGTGTTGAATTTGTAAGGATTTAGTTGTTTTTTTTGCATGTTTTGTCATGTCTGTTTGATACGAGCGGTGTCTAGCTCAAAGGCAAGTGCCGCGCT
>NW_020439129.1:0-501 GCF_000699045.2 Agrilus planipennis
AACATACCTAGTGTATAAATAAAATAAAAAGTTTAAAAAGATGTAACCCAACTAGGGATAATCAAAATAAACTGAAAAGTGAGGAACAAGTTAGGTGCAGACGTTTTAAACATGGTATTAGGTTTTGAGTAAGATAAATCTTTTGATATGTTAGATACTCCTTTTTATATGGTTCTATTGCAGTTTTCTGGCATTCACATGAATTCAAATGACGTGATCACGCATATTTTCTTGGTTGACGGTATCTTCATAGGTTCTGTTTGTCAAGACCTTAGAATTTGAACTAAATTATAATGTTATTAATGAGAAACTTCCAGACGCATTCAATAAAACTAAATTAGTGGAAATATGTAACATATTCAAATCTGTATTTAATGGCGCTTTATTAATAATATTACACAGGCCAACAAAAAAAATTTTGTAAAAACTTTTTAAACTAATTTACCTAAATCTTATGTATTTTTTAGTGCTGAAATCGTATTCGATATCAGTTTTTTTTTA
>NW_020439129.1:1091-6228 GCF_000699045.2 Agrilus planipennis
CTGCTGAAATCATAAACCAAAAGAAAATAATATTCTTATTTATCGTTAGCTTTGTCCAACAATTCTTCTTTTCTGGCTATGAGAAAAATTAGCTTTAGTATTCTTAATAACTAATAGGGAAGTCTCTTAAGTATTCGACTGTTATGTAGTGTGAAGAAATTTTTAATACGTCTGTTATCCACCCCAAAATATTCCTCGAATTGCGATGTAGTTTAAAAAAAAGTGCAGAGAAAACAAAAAAATTGAATAACGTTATGTAAAATATCGAAAATGTACAGATAAAGACGTCTATTCTGGATCAAAAAATACACAAACTATATACAAAAACAAAACTTAAGCTAACTTAAGCTAATGTGACTATATGAAAAGAATTAAAAATGACAGAAGTAACATTTGTGAGTATTGTTTGTATAATTTTTATTAGGTGGTAGTTGCTGGTTCATCATATGCAGGAAGTTTAGCAGCATGGGCAAGAATAAAATATCCTCACAAAATAGACATTGCTTATTCTTCTAGTGGTCCTCTATATGCCAAAGCTGATTTCCCAGGTAATGAAAAAGCAACATACAAATATTGTTACTTATACCTATAATTAAAATTGTTTCCTAAAAACTGGTCAAAAAATTGAAAATGAAAATATCCTCTATAATTTTTTGTCTGACTTGTATCGTAAATTAAGATTTATTTAAATAAAAATTAATTTTTCGATAAATTAGTTTAAAATAGAAAATACAAAAATTATTATTTTGCGTTATTGTATTAATTGCATTTTAAATAGAAGTAGGAACCTAACCTATTTCAATTAAATTTCATTTATGAAAATATATGCAATTGCCAACTTTCTCTAGAATATTTTGCTAATGTGGAAGAAAATCTACGCCTTGCATCCCCCACTTGTCCGCAACTAATCCGCAGAGCCATGGTTGAAGCAATGGAAATGCTTGAAACTCAAGAGGGTGCTGCCATTTTGTCGGAATTATTTAAGTGAGTTATTCTTTTATTCATGTTTACTCGCACAATTAAAGAAGCACATTTAGTAACAGAGTGTGTAACAGAAAAAGATGCGCGCAGAAAGTAATAAAGCAATGTAAAACAAGAAAATTAAGTAAAACTGTATATCTGAAATTTCACCCTTACAGAGAAATACGAAGTTAAATGTACAGGTAAATTTAATTCCGGCCCTGGTAAAGAAATGCAAGAAAGCAACGCTGCATTCAATCAATTGAGAATTGGAAGCATCAATGTTGTACTTCTAATGTATTCTTTTGCTCATGCATTGTGTGTTATTTGTTAGTTTAGATTAAGTGTGATTCAAGATCTGATAGTTGTTTATTTTGTTGTTACGAAACAACACATACATCAGACCCCAGTGCACAAAACTAATGATATGTATGACAATGGATGCTCGCTGCAAATGAAATACGTCAAATATTCGACGTTTTTGGGCAACTCAGAAATAATTTCGGTAAACGCCTTGAAGCTTACATTTTCTAACACGGGGTTCATATTTCAAACAAATTTTGTAGTACATATATGTGTATAGCAGTGCCGTTCCCAGAATCAATAACTCCTTGATAAGTAGGTATGTAGGCGGCAAGTCTTTACAAGCAAAAATCAGTAAGCAAATATTTTTTTTTAGTAAGATATTTAGGCTATTGGCGAACCAGCCACAAAAAAGGGTAACGCGCCTAGCAATACCTTGTGATGTGGAAATTTGNGGTAACATAAAACCGAAAGTAACACGACTTATTACATACCATGGTACAGCAGATCCGTGGAGCACGGTGGGATTACAGAATGATTTAAATGACAGTGTAATTACAATTGTTGTTAACGGCACCTCGCATTCTGCCGATTTGTACACGACTAGAGATTCAGATCCCGAAGAGTTGAAACAGGCTAGAACCAGAATTATGAACACAATAAGTACATGGATATCTGAAATAGCAGAGATTAAGTTAAATGCAAAACACTTCAAATAACGACTACAACAATAAATCCAATAACGATTACAATAAATGCAATATCTACAACGCCACCAATTATTGGAGATCTTTACAATGTCAATAATAATAATGATCAAAGCCAAATAATTCAATTCCAAAGAAATAAAGTTACTTTTCGCAGCTTAGAATCCTTTTTAATTATGCGCTTTAAAGCGTTTAAAAAACACAAATGGAAGTCTTTATTTACCAAAGAAATATGTGTAATTCTAAATCTTTAACTAGCTTTAGGTGTAATCAAATGATTCGATCAATCAAGCCATACGTCTTGACTACTTTCCCGTAGCTTCGATCTTTGAGGACTTTGTTTACGTGCTGAGAGATTACAGTTGTTCAACGAACTTCTAGCAAACAAATATATTTATCTGGTTATGGTTGTTAACTGTAACAGGGGGAGGTTTTCAGGTCCTACGGAATAAGAATAATGCTTCAAACTTGACACCGTTAATAGAGAGTTTCCATTTCTGGTAACAATTTGACAGTGTTAATTTTCGTGGAACACTGGAGAATTGTTTGGATGGAGTTTAAGAGGCGATGTAATCGGCATTAAGAGCAGTAAAGATCGAGGGATGGCACGTCTGCGCAGACCAGATTGAACGGGAGGAGTGACAGCTTGGGTCCTTGGGAGACACCGGCCGTGACGGATTTGCTGGGGGATAAGGCAGAGCACACGAATGTTTCTGTCAGAGAGGAAGGATCTCATATCCCGATCAGGAAAAGTGGGGTGTTGAGAGCGATAAGCATGGAGATGATACCTTCATGCTAGGGAGACACCGTCCGTGACGGATTTGCTGGGGGATAAGGTAGAGCACATGAGTGTTTCTGTCAGAGGAAGGATCTCACATCCCGATTAGGAAAAGTGGGGTGTTGAGGGCGATAAGCATGGAGATGATACCTTCATGCTAGGGAGACACCGCCCGTGACGGATTTGCTGGGGGATAAGGTAGAGCACATGAGTGTTTCTGTCAGAGGAAGGATCTCACATCCCGATTAGGAAAAGTGGGGTGTTGAGGGCGATAAGCATGGAGATGATACCTTCATGCTAGGGAGACACCGCCCGTGACGGATTTGCTGGGGGATAAGGTAGAGCACATGAGTGTTTCTGTCAGAGGAAGGATCTCACATCCCGATTAGGAAAAGTGGGGTGTTGAGGGCGATAAGCATGGAGATGATACCTTCATGCTAGGGAGACACCGCCCGTGACGGATTTGCTGGGGGATAAGGTAGAGCACATGAGTGTTTCTGTCAGAGGAAGGATCTCACATCCCGATTAGGAAAAGTGGGGTGTTGAGGGCGATAAGCATGGAGATGATACCTTCATGCTAGGGAGACACCGCCCGTGACGGATTTGCTGGGGGATAAGGTAGAGCACATGAGTGTTTCTGTCAGAGGAAGGATCTCACATCCCGATTAGGAAAAGTGGGGTGTTGAGGGCGATAAGCATGGAGATGATACCTTCATGCTAGGGAGACACCGCCCGTGACGGATTTGCTGGGGGATAAGGTAGAGCACATGAGTGTTTCTGTCAGAGGAAGGATCTCACATCCCGATTAGGAAAAGTGGGGTGTTGAGGGCGATAAGCATGGAGATGATACCTTCATGCTAGGGAGACACCGCCCGTGACGGATTTGCTGGGGGATAAGGTAGAGCACATGAGTGTTTCTGTCAGAGGAAGGATCTCACATCCCGATTAGGAAAAGTGGGGTGTTGAGGGCGATAAGCATGGAGATGATACCTTCATGCTAGGGAGACACCGCCCGTGACGGATTTGCTGGGGGATAAGGTAGAGCACATGAGTGTTTCTGTCAGAGGAAGGATCTCACATCCCGATTAGGAAAAGTGGGGTGTTGAGGGCGATAAGCATGGAGATGATACCTTCATGCTAGGGAGACACCGCCCGTGACGGATTTGCTGGGGGATAAGGTAGAGCACATGAGTGTTTCTGTCAGAGGAAGGATCTCACATCCCGATTAGGAAAAGTGGGGTGTTGAGGGCGATAAGCATGGAGATGATACCTTCATGCTAGGGAGACACCGCCCGTGACGGATTTGCTGGGGGATAAGGTAGAGCACATGAGTGTTTCTGTCAGAGGAAGGATCTCACATCCCGATTAGGAAAANGGCTTTCTATAACCTAAACTAACTCAACCTAGAAAAGAGACCACTTTTTCACCAACTAAAACTGAAATCAAGGCCGTATTTGTCGTTAAAACACAAACACAAACCACACCATCAAATTAATTACCTTATATATACTGATTCCAAAAATCTTAGTATGTACAACAAATTTCAAAAAATTCTTGAATTTTGGATATATATAAGGTCATTTATAACTGTTAGCCTTCAAAAAGTCTTTTGCCCAAAGTAAACCGTCAGTGTGTTTTTTTAAAGATTAAAATTTTTCAGAAAAAAATTTCACCTTGAAGAGTTAATTAAACACAGCTGCTATAAAGGCAATGTCTTAATATACTCTGTACAGCCTTTCAATTGAAGGAATAGATACCACTATTATTTATATGGAAATCAGATTAATCAGAGTGCAACAAGAGCTCTCAACCTAGACCCCTGTCGGCTGCACTTTCTAGCCGGCATTTTTTTTTTGTTTTCGTGGAAGTGGGGAAATCTTCAAAAGACACCCAGCCGTCCGTACTGAGAGACTGCCGGCTAAATATTTCCC
Organism: Agrilus planipennis; assembly: GCF_000699045.2. NCBI lineage: Eukaryota > Metazoa > Arthropoda > Insecta > Coleoptera > Buprestidae > Agrilus > Agrilus planipennis. Next base: position 5,771 of record NW_020439129.1, read on the forward strand.
TTACACAGTGTTGCCAATTGGAGGGATTTATCCCGATTCGAGGGATTTTTGACGTTCTCTAGGGATAAAGGGATTTTTCCTTATTTTTGCGGGATTTTTTGTAATTTGCCGTTTTCTGGTTGGTTTTGTTTGATTTTGTTGGCCTGATATTATATTATGAATTTTCTAATTGTAAACGTAAAATTTTGTCAGCTATAATCGTATAATCTATAATGCTGTACGATGAAACGGTTGATATACGACGGCGACGTGCGTTCAAGCCTACTGGAGCAGCCTGCAGTTACCTGCCTTAAGTCCCTACGATAAATTGTCTTGACCTTTTTTGAATTGTATATTGTTTTCGTATCATTGTATGGTCTTCAGCAAACATCTTCTTAAGTGTGATGGCAATGTTTATGTTACAGTTAGTCTAAAGTAATTCTTTGTTCTTTTAACGTTGTAGACTTGTATGTATGCAT
>NW_020439129.1:9928-14479 GCF_000699045.2 Agrilus planipennis
ATAAGGTAGAGCACATGAGTGTTTCTGTCAGAGGAAGGATCTCATATCCCGATTAGGAAAAGTGGGGTGTTGAGGGCGATAAGCATGGAGATGATACCTTCATGCTAGGGAGACACCGCCCGTGACGGATTTGCTGGGGAATAAGGTAGAGCACATGAGTGTTTCTGTCAGAGGAAGGATCTCATATCCCGATTAGGAAAAGTGGGGTGTTGAGGGCGATAAGCATGGAGATGATACCATCATGCTAAACTCGAATAAAAGCTTGCTGGATGTGTAGCAAAAGCATGAAAGTGCAATGACCGATTCTACAGTGACTGTGGAAACCGAGTTAAAAGCCGAGGGGGAGTTTGTTTTGTTCCACGTGGTCAAGACGCCGACCCAGATGGATGAATTCTACTACTTATCTCAGCGAACTGAGCAGGCTGTTGGACTTATAACTTGAGGGAGAGCTGAAGGTCTTCCGTTTTTTAGGCTGGGGGCTTTTCTCTTTTTCGGAGATCGGAAGGTAAGGAATATTTTACGTTTAAAGTAGAAGACAAAGAGAGAGAAGTTTTGGGAGGCAGTTTTGGATCGCGCGTGAAAGTCGGCAATTTCCACAGGGCTGGGTAGTGGGGAGCACTGGAGACAGAGACACATTTTGTTTTAGCGGCGGAAGATGTGGAGCTCTATTTCGGAGAGAGCAGATCACTTTCCAAGTACTTTTGAGGTGTGTTTCTGCCTGAGCGATGTAATCATCTGCGGAATTCGGTGAGGCGAGTTTTGTGATCTCGTTTAGCTTAGCACGTTGTGTGAGATCATGGCGTCTTAATCATATGATAAACACAGCAACTTCTTCTTGAAATCGCTAATTTAGGCCAAAAGAAAGTTTCTAATATTTTAGAGTCATTATCTTAAGTAAGAGCAGGTATGTTACACCTATCAGTCCTAAACCATGAACAATTAAAAGCAGTATTAAACAAGTCAACATCCACCTACATACCTGCCTTTGTAAGCCGAAGTCTGTGGAACCGATAACGCAACGTACCGTAAGGTTGCTCAACTCGTACCTGCTGGGGAAAGAATACTGTAGTATTCAGTGCAATTGAAATAAAAAAGAATATTCTGCGTGTACTTAATTTTTATTTAGTCTACTTTCAATCAACAATCATTTAAACTGAAATTCTTTTATCAACATAGGTAATTTTACGTTTCTCTAAAGTGTACCTTCGTTACATTTAAGGAACCTAGTCGCCTAATTCGTACCACCTATAGCCTCAGTCGTACGTACAAAATCGACTTTATTAAATACATAATAAGCTACATAGCAAAATATAGAAAAATATTTAATAATTGGAGATTGTAACCGCTTGTAAATCCGCATCGCCAACATTCAGCAGATCAACCCCGGTTAGTTCCGTAACTCGTCGTAATACCGCTCAGGAGGGCGCCACACGTAATCGGTCATACGACTCACCAACGCTACCCTACCACGGAAAGCTACTCTGTCTATGTACCACTATCTCTGGCAGTGTCGCGCTAAGCTACCCCTACCCTGGCGGGGCTGAATAAAAGGAGCTTCCCGCTCTCGGAATAGCCAGAGACAGTGTTGCCAATTCGAGGGATTTATCCCGATTCGAGGGATTTTTGACGTTCTCTAGGGATAAAGGGATTTTTCCTTATTTTTGCGGGATTTTTTGTAATTTGCCATTTTCTGGTTGGTTTTGTTTGATTTTGTTGACCTGATATTATATNTTAGAATCCTTTTTAATTATTAACTTAAAAGAGTTTAAAAATACATAAATGGAAGTCTTTATTTTACCAAAGAACTATGTGTAATTCTAAATCTTTAACTAGCTTTAGGTGTAATCAAATGATTCGATCAATCAAGCCATACGTCCTGACTACTTCCTCGTAGCTTCGATCTTTGAGGACTCTTTGTTTTCGTGCTGAGAGGTTACAGTTGTCCAACGAACTTCTAGCAAACAAATTCTGGTTATGGTTGTTAACTGTAAGAGGGGGAGGTTTCCAGGTCCTACGGAAGAAGAATAATGCTTCAGACTTGACGCCGTTAATAGAGAGTTTCCATTTCCGGTACCAATTTGGGAGTGTTAATTTTCGTGGAATACTGGAGAATTGTTTGGACGGAGTTTAAGAGGCGATGTAATCTGCATAAAGAGCAGTAAAGATCGAGGGATGGCACGTCTGCGCAGACCAGATTGAACGGAAGGAGTGACAGCTTGGGTCCTTGGGAGACACCGCCCGTGACGAATTTGCTGGGGGATAAGGCAGAGCACATGAATGTTTCTGTTAGAGAGGAAGGATCTCATATCCCGATTAGGAAAAGTTGGGTGTTGAGGGCGATAAGCATGGAGATGATACCTTCATGCTAAACTCGAATAAAAGCTTGCTGGATGTGTAGCAAAAGCATGAAAGTGCAATGACCGATTCTACAGTGACTGTGGAAACCGAGTTAAAATCCGAGGGGGAGTTTGTTTTGTTCCACGTGGTCAAGACGTCGACCCAGATGGATGAATTCTACAACTTATCTCAGCGAACTGAGCAGGCTGTTGGACTTGTAACTTGAGGGAGAACTGAAGGTCTTCCGTTTTTTAGGCTGGGGGTTTTTCTCTTTTTCGGAGATCGGAAGGTAAGGAATATTTTACGTTTAAAGTAGAAGACAAAGAGAGAGAAGTTTTGGGAGGCAGTTTTGGATCGCGCGTGAAAGTCGGCAATTTCCACAGGGCTGGGTAGTGGGGAGCACTGGAGACAGAGACACATTTTGTTTTAGCGGCGAAAGATGTGGAGCTCTATTTCGGAGAGAACAGATCACTTTCCAAGTACTTTTGAGGTGTATTTCTGCCTGAGCGATGTAATCATCTGCGGAATTCGGTGAGGCGAGTTTTGTGATCTCGTTTAGCTTAGCACGTTGTGTGAGATCATGGCGTCTTAATCATATGATAAACACAGCAACTTCTTCTTGAAATCGCTAATTTAGGCCAAAAGAAAGTTTCTAATATTTTAGAGTCATTATCTTAAGTAAGAGCAGGTATGTTACACCTATCAGTCCTAAACCATGAACAATTAAAAGCAGTATTAAACAAGTCAACATCCACCTACATACCTGCCTTTGTAAGCCGAAGTCTGTGGAACCGATAACGCAACGTACCGTAAGGTTGCTCAACTCGTACCTGCTGGGGAAAGAATACTGTAGTATTCAGTGCAATTGAAATAAAAAAGAATATTCTGCGTGTACTTAATTTTTATTTAGTCTACTTTCAATCAACAATCATTTAAACTGAAATTCTTTTATCAACATAGGTAATTTTACGTTTCTCTAAAGTGTACCTTCGTTACATTTAAGGAACCTAGTCGCCTAATTCGTACCACCTATAGCCTCAGTCGTACGTACAAAATCGACTTTATTAAATACATAATAAGCTACATAGCAAAATATAGAAAAATATTTAATANAATAATAGTAATAAGTTGGAGGGATTTTTAGAGAAAATATGGGATTTTTTGGACCTGTGCGTGGGATTTTTTTCTGTAGTAGGTTGGCAACAGTGGCCAGAGAGAACTCTACCTACAGGTCCTCTATCAACTTTTCAGTTGATGGAACACTAGAGCGGGAAAAATAGAGAAAGAACGCTTCTTTCAGGAGCTTTCCGAGATTGGAACCCTTGGCCAGTGCGTTAAGAAAAAAATAACAACGGTAGTGATCAGTGCGATTCATAGAACCTAGTTAGTTTAACGTTAGTTAGGGATAGACCCTTTTTTGACTGTTGGATTATTCCTTCTATAACGGTTCTTCTGATTTAGTTTGTATGAGTGATACCTGACCCTTTCGGGTGAAGTTGGGCTGTTCATTTGCTGCACGTTTAGTTGTTAGAGATTTAGATTAAGTTTTCATTGTTATCTGGCTACCAATAGGTTACCAAGTCTCACGCGAATTCACGTTAAAATTAAAAACTCTACCAACAGTTGCGAAGGTCACGGCTAGGTATGAATGTTTCGTCACTTGTCGTTTGTGGATAACGCGGCTGCAAAACTGGCTAGTGTTCTCAATCACTGACAGCTTGTTAACTGGATAAATTTTTGCGTATACTGTTTACATCCCTTATCTTTTGGCGCTATCACGAGATAGCTTCTACACTGCCTCCAGATGTTACCTTTCAAATATTCCGGAATATTGATCAGACATAACGTTATTCCGTCCATGATATTGTCACGCAGTGGAGTTTCAAGGAAACTCAAAAACCGTTTTAGACTTTGAAACATTTAAAATTAATTATATATGTATTTCAAAATTATAACGTTGCAATTCTTTCAAAATTCATAAAACAAATAATGAGTTCATTTACTTGTAAAATAAATGTATTGGCTTTCTGCAGCAACGAAACAGTAAGCGAAAAGAATTATCTAGATAAAAAAAATGTGGAACTTCACGAAGTCATCAAAAAAGACAAAGAGAATTTCGAATAATTCTGTTCTGCATGGAGGATATGCTGTTGACGGCTTTTGCGTGCTTCCAGGTGATTGGGCATAGCTGGTGGCGCTATCGGAAAGGGTGGT
>NW_020439129.1:15627-20926 GCF_000699045.2 Agrilus planipennis
AAATATTTCATAATTATAACGTTGCAATTCTTTCAAAATTCATAAAACAGATAATGAGTTCATTTACTTGTAAAATAAATGTATTGGCATTCTGCAGCAACGAAACAGTAAGCGAAAAGAATTATCTAGATAAAAAAATTGTGGAACTTCACGAAGTCATCAAAAAAGACAAAGAGAATTTCGAATAATCCTGTTCTGCATAGAGGATAGGCTGTTGACGGCTTTTGCGTGCTTCCAGGCGATTGGGCATAGCTGGTGGCGCTATCGGAAAGGGTGGTCCGGAGAGTGGCGGTAATATCACGGGTTGTGACCGTGAAGTTTAAAATGGGATACGTTATAAGAGGAATTATAGAAATTATTATTAGTACGGGAGAATTAATAGGATTTGTAAATGTATATGGACTTTATCTAAAGGAATAGAAATTATTAATAGATTACATGCATTATTTCTGTAAAAGGGATGTATGGTGTATACTTTTCCGTCAGCGGTGTCCTACTCANTTTATGGAGAAACAATATTAATTTTCACGAGCTATGCCGCGGGGAAATACTAATATGAAATAAAAACACGGAAATTTATATCCTCGGTTTCTGTGTGTACCTATTGTCGAAATATTTCCAACATAAACAAACAGGTTCAACTCAGTACACGTGTAAGAAGTGAAACTTCCTTGGCGATCTCTGTACCTTTATAACGAATAAGTAATAATTGGTGAAAGAAAAAGAGAGTACGAGAATTTTCAGGATTTATGTTTTCCAACATATTTTATCTTTAGTCCATATACTCACTCTTAAATAAATATTAATTGTTGTTAAATAAACATATAGGGTGTGTTCCGAAATATAACCGAGCATACTGACCAGTGCTGATGACGTAATGAATCGACGCCATACTGTTGATTCGTTCCCGAGATATACTGGCCAGTGCATTGATGTCAAATTGACGCCATATTGACAATAGTGTTTGTGCTCGTTTACAATAATTTTGCTCTAAAAGTTATTAAAGTTTCTTACAATAAAAAATTCCTCAAANTTGGGTGTGTTCCGAAATATAACCCAGCATACTGACCAGTGCTGATGACGTAATGAATCGACGCCATACTGTTGATTCGTTCCGAAATATACTGGCCAGTGCATTGATGTCAAATTGACGCCATATTGACAATAGTGTTTGTGCTCGTTTACAATAATTTTGCTCTAAAAGTTATTAAAGTTTCTTACAATAAAAAATTCCTCAAAGTCTGATGCACACACGCCCGTTTGATATACTACTACATCACATTTGTCTCACCAGTACAATATGGTGGCACACAGGTACAATATGGCGTCGATTTATGACGTCATCAGCACTGGCCAGTATGTTGGGTTATATTTCGGAACACACCCTTAGTGTAATACACTTACTGTAATATAACTGGAAAAAAAAACAAAACATTAATTTAGCACTACAGTTTATTGAATACACAGTATACAATAATATATGAGATGCCGGTCACTGACAGCTGATTGTAATACCGGTATGCGCATGCGCGCCATTCTATTTTCATAGCCCATCGTAGCGTTGCGAGACAAACGTTGCAAAAGGTCTCGTTTCATGGACTTGAGGTTTTGCTCCCATCGAACCCAAAGGAGTTTCACTTAAAAAATAAAATATAAATACAAAATNATCAAAACGCTATAATTACCATAAATATATTTATTTAGTATGTAAATATCTTACCAGGATAGTAATTTCGTCAAGAAAATAATTTTAAATCTAAATTATTTTTAGAGACCAACTAGACATAGGTTAGTTTTACAGTATGTTATACAAATAAATTAGTTTGTAACTAATTTTTCAGGATATTTTAGCTGAGCCGCCGAAAATTCCTCAGTTTGTAGAACTACCCTTATGCATCTGTAGACTTTTTTACGAAATCGAAGGACAGAAATCCCTGTACTGAATTTAAAAAAGTTGTCACGTTTGTTCTTTCCATTCCTTGTGTCATGCTTGTTGTGAGCGTGTATTCAGCATGATGGAACAAGTATGGAGCAAGGAAAGAAACAGAATGAGTATTTCTTTAGTACAAGCAGAGTTACAAATACTAACAAACTTCGATTTTTAATGTAAAAGCTTTTATGATTTCGTTCATTTCTTTTTAAATCTCCCGGGTTGATCCTTTCGAGAATTGGAAACCTTAATTGTGAGGTTAAATAGGTACTACTTATTATTAGCGTAAATTGAAAATGTATGAGCTCATTTACAAACAACTTTCGTTACAGACCAATATAGATACACGTATGTATCTGATTATATGCTTGTTAAATACTTACACCGTTCTTATTTTGTTTACTGTTGCTTTTCCAAAGTCTTTTCATGAACATTTAGTACATCTAAAATCTCAATATATAATCTTAAAATTCAGTTAGATAAAAGCGAGTTTCTTAAGAAAAAGGTACCCTTACATGATGAAACCAAACCCTGACAAAATAAAAGCGGTTCCAAATTTTCCAGTTTCTAAAACTCAAAAAGAAATTAAATAATTTCTCGGTTTTGCCAGATAGGTATCAGCGTAAAATTTGTCAGAAGTGGACCCATGAAACTTGTGGTTAAAGGTCGAACAAACAAATTCGAAGTGGTCAGTATTCAGTCGAAACGAGGTCGCGATTTCGACAGAATACTGACCATTTCACGTAGTGGTGAGCTACGCCGTGAATTCAGTTTAGCAAGTAGATATACATCTATTTAAATGGACCTTGTTGAGCAGAATGAATTCCACTAAATGTACCATTGTACTATAGATGGCGTTTACAACGCCATTTGTGGTATTTAATAAGTGTTAAAAGTGTTTCAAATTTTTTCTGTTCCCTATGTTACTAAGATTTATATAAGAGGTACAAAAGTGTCTTAGTTTTAAGCAAATGTTCAGTTTAAGTTGAAAAAATATATAACTAAGGATAAAGAAAGAGTTGTTGTTGTGTCCTATTTCGATACTGACACACAACCGAACTTTTGTTCATAAATGTTTAATTTTTGTTTCATTTATTTACCAGAATCCTCAAAACATAAATGTCCCCTTCATGCCACCTCTCCCCTACCACAGAAAATTTATTAAAACTTTTTCCAAAATCACAAAACCCCTAATGAAACGTTTACGAAAAGGTGATAAAATCGATATTGGCGATAATGTCCTTGTCCTAGCTTACCCTGATTTTTCAGAACCTTTTATAATTACCACTGATGTAAGTAAGATAGCGATAGGATCAGTAATTTCTCAATATCACCACCCTATTGCTTTTTATGTTCACCAATTAAATTCAGCAGAACAAAATTATTCTACTACTGAAAGAAAACTGCTATCAATAACACAGGTTAACATGAATTTTGACTTTAACAAGAGGTTATGAAATTTAGATAGATATATAGATAGTTGGACGGAAAAAAAATATATGGCCTGAAAAAGTTTACTTTTGTATCCGGGGCAAAGTTGATTAATATTTCAGAAAATCTATGGTTTAAATTTTTATTTATCGATAAATTGAAACAAGAGTACATTACGTATCGAGGTCTGAAAAGTTGATATTTCAGACTACGTGTGAGTTTTATTTTTGTCATGTTAGCGCGGAAAGCTCGTTTTGCATGCTATGAAATAGGGAAGAAATGGCCTCTTTCAGCCGTGTTTTAGTCGGGAGGAAATTAAATTAGTCTTTTGAGCGNTATTTTGATGCAGAAAAACAATTGATCATTAACATCACCCACAGGTGTCGAAATTTATTAAAATTTCTTTGTGACATAAAGTAAAACCAATATAAACATGTTCGCATAAAACAGTTACTTGTTAATGAGGCGTTTTATTGTAATTATTTTGTTTAAATCATTTACGCCTAACTTCTATTATATTTACTTATTTACAATATCACGTGGGCTTTTGAAGCAGAAAACGGACAAAAACAAAATAATATGATTAAAAAAACTAATAAAAATTTTCGTCAATTTCTAATCATATTGTCTAATTAGTTACAGAACTCCTCCGGTAAATTTACCGCCTTTCCTATTTTCATAATTATGTAATTTATTTGAATTTGTCGGGAATGCCACGAAAAGGTTTAGATAAAATTTTTATTTTTAATTTAGCTCTTATGAGTAAGGTTCCCAACCTTCCCGGATTACCCAGGAGACTGCGGTAATAATGGTTAACCTCCCGGGGTGCAATAATTTCTCTGGTTTTTCGAAAATTATATGCATCTGTAGGCTTTTTTACGAAATCGAAGGACAGAAATCCCTGTACTGAATTTAAAAAAAGTTGTCACGTTTGTTCTCTCCATTCCTTGTGTCATGCTTCTTGTGAGCGCGTATTCAGCATGATGGAACAAGTATGGAGCAAGAAAAGAAACAGAATGAGTATTTCTTTAGTACAAGCAGAGTTACAAATACTAACAAACTTCGATTTTTGATGTAAAAGCTTTTATGATTTCGTTCATTTCTTTTTAAATCTCCCGGGTTGATCCTTTCGAGAATTGGAAACCTTAATTGTGAGGTTAAATAGGTACTACTTATTATTAGCGTAAATTGAAAATGTATGAGCTCATTTACAAACAACTTTCGTTACAGACCAATATAGATACACGTATGTATCTGATTATATGCTTGTTAAATACTTACACCGTTCTTATTTTGTTTACTGTTGCTTTTCCAAAGTCTTTTCATGAACATTTAGTACATCTAAAATCTCAATATATAATCTTAAAATTCAGTTAGATAAAAGCGAGTTTCTTAAGAGAAAGGTACCCTTACATGATGAAACCAAACCCTGACAAAATAAAAGCGGTTCCAAATTTTCCAGTTTCTAAAACTCAAAAAGAAATTAAATAATTTCTCGGTTTTGCCAGATAGGTATCAGCGTAAAATTTGTCAGAAGTGGACCCATGAAACTTGTGGTTAAAGGTCGAACAAACAAATTCGAAGTGGTCAGTATTCAGTCGAAACGAGGTCGCGATTTCGACAGAATACTGACCATTTCACGTAGTGGTGAGCTACGCCGTGAATTCAGTTTAGCAAGTAGATATACATCTATTTAAATGGACCTTGTTGAGCAGAATGAATTCCACTAAATGTAGCATTGTACTACAGATGGCGTTTACAACGCCATTTGTGGTATTTAATAAGTGTTAAAGGTGTTTCAAATTTTTTCTGTTCCCTATGTCACTAAGATTTATATAATAGGTACAAAAGTGTTTTAGTTTTAAGCAAATGTTCATTTTAAGTTGAAAAAATATATAACTAAGGATAAAGAATGGTTTGTTGTTGTGTCCTATTTCG
>NW_020439129.1:23169-24898 GCF_000699045.2 Agrilus planipennis
TTCAATGGGAATCAATGGAAAATTTGTAAATTCCATTCAAAACCATTTGGCATAAATGGAAAAATAATTGTTTCCATTTACAATATAATTCCTGGCCACATATACTATTAGCCTTTTTCGATACAGTTTTTGCTTGCCCAGGTGCAAGAGTAGTGATATTGCCAATTAGGTGGTGGAAAATCAATAATCTAGTTTTACCTATGCGTGCATGTTGGGGGTACGTCAGGGACCAGCACGGCAGTAGAGTGAGAGACAAGGAAGGTAGTAAGATGTTTGATTAAAACGGTATGTTTCATTTAGACGTTGAGCATTTTTGCTCAAAAAATACGGAAGACGTATGTATTTTGGAAGACGCGATACATTGTATATATTTAGTTCCTGTTTGTTACTCGTAATGATGAACATACCGTGCATAGAGAAAGTTAGAAATGATGAGGTACTTGAAAGAATATGGAAATCAGTAAGAAATAGGCGAGATAGATTGGTAGGACACCTTCTCAGGCATGAAGGTCTAGTCAGAGACATATTAGAGGCAGAAACGAAAGTTAGGAGGAGTAGAGGTAGACCTAGACTAGATTACTGTTCGCAAGCAGTTTAGGATATGGGTTGTTATAGTTTTAAGGTGATGCGAAGATTAGAGTGGAGGTGCGTGTCCAACCAGTCTTAAGACTGACGACCTTATGGCGAAGATGAATTCTGCATCACTTTGTAGATAACATTTGTAAAATTTGATATAAAATATACAGGCGAAAACTATAGTTCACCAGATTATTACTGTTTGTGCTTTCTGGTAAGGTTTTCTACGGTTGTTACGATTTTAGATAGCTTAAACTACAACAATCTTCGTCCATATCATAAAGTGGACCGTTAGGGTTCGATCATTCGACCTTCAGCTTTTGCTATATTGACTATGAAGAAATGCCGTTTTTACAGTTTGATACAAGCCAGTTGCTTTGTATAGATTTTTATCAAAACAAAAATCTCGGTATTTTTCTCAAATCTAAACAGTAATGTTTTGTTACATTGTATAAAATATTAAAACTGTTAGAAATACCAAGAAATTGGGTCACCTAACATTTTTTTTTTTCGTGGAGAGGGGGAAAAGACACCCAGCCGTTCGTACGACTGGGTAGTGTCGAATTCCCAAAGAAGGAGTCCTCGGACCTACCGACTAAAACCCCTCTACCTCAGGCCGTTCTAGGACCAATGAAGATCCTCTTCAGCCGGATCTAACGTTACTACGTGTACCTAATACCGAAGAAAATATTTTTGCTCCCAAGACATTTGCGTAGTCCGGTGCCCATGGGCCCCTCTACACCCTGCCCGCGTTGCCACTGAACTCCTCAATGTCCTAATGAATAAATTCCCGAGTAGAAATGAAATAGAGCTAACACTAACATTCAGACTAGATCAGGTTATAGTAGAGAATTTGCAATACGAAATCTATATTTGATCCCTGTCCTGTAGTGAAAGGATTCCCCTATTATAAAAATCATAGCATTCTACTACAAATGGCATTGACCGCGCCGTTTGTAGGACTTCAAAAAATCCTTGCCTATTCGTATAGAGCCCTGGCTTAGTAATCTTTACAGGGAATTCCTTTTTTTTCTGATTTGACCCTGATTGACTGCCCTATTGAAACCCCTAATTTATCCCAGTCCGGACCCGACTTGGTACATTATTTTATTGTAAAAGATATAACTATATATTCACTATATTTAATGCATAT
>NW_020439129.1:25029-26709 GCF_000699045.2 Agrilus planipennis
ATACATTTATAGGTTGAAAGTTTTGTATTTCTTAAGAAAAAAATTTGTTATGCAGTTCAGCATTGACGCATCTCACAGCTCGAGCAACACCTTGTTCCTTTTTCCTCTCATTATTCACCCCCTCGCTCTCTGTCAAATCTCGCACGTTTTGTGGCGAGTAATAAAAATGGACTTGGAAGTGAAATTTTAAGTAAAGTGAACCAAAATTTTATGACACAGCTCATTTATTAAACTCTACAAATGAGGGTGCCGTGGCCGGCTTCTTAGCCAACATTAATAGCTGGTGGGAATGAATAACCCAAAAGTTTTTTTTTTCGGCTTCTGTATATGGTGAGCTGACCATTTCCGTCTATTTAGTTTATTTTGTATTCTAAACCATCGCTTTACTTCGCTATACTATACCCTCAATATTTCAAACAACCTTCATTGTCTCATTGTGTTTATTGATTATTTTAATCGGGGCGGCCTTAACTCTGGAGATGGATTTGATAATCTTCCATTTTATACGAACATACCCGGGCAAGGAAGTGCCTTAGGTGCAAAATAGGTGTTAAACAAGAAAAATTTGTAATTCACAGAATCACAGAAATTGTATAAATTTTAGACGAATATTTTTACCATGTAGGTAAGTTCTTTCTTCGGGTTCTGTGACGCACATCGGTACATTTTTGTGTTATGCTGCTTAGAATATAACGACCTTCGTCCTTATTCATGAATTCATAAAGCTAACTGTTACTAGGGTTCGACCATGACCGTCAGGAAAAGGTTAGAAACGTTCGAAATGTAGTGTTATAGGCGAATGATGAGAATTCCGTGGATAAAGAAGGTTAGAAATGAAGAGATATTAGAAAGAATAGGAGAACAGAGGACTCTACGGAAGTCAATAAGTAATTGGCGAGATAGGTTAGTAGGACACTTTCTTAGGCATAAAGGTATAGGCAGAAACATATTAGAAGCAGCAACGGGAGTTAGGAGGGGTAGAGGTAGACCTAAACTAGATTACTGTTCGCAAATAGTTAAGGATATAAGTTGTTCTAGTTTTAGAGAAATGCGAAGATTAGCTTAGGATAGGAAAGAGTGGAGGTGCGTGTCCAACCAATTTTAGGACTAACGACCTTATGATGATGATTGCTGACTAATTCTAATCCATTGCCCCTGTATATATATCCCTACAGTTGTCCTATCTTTAATGATGTTGATCGCGTCTTCGATGTATAGATTAAAAAGTAGCGATGGCAGTGTGCGTCCTTATTTGAAACCTTTCTAATATATATTTCTCTCCGTTTCTGCCCAAGCTATATAACTGCCTGTTGGCAATATATGATTTTAATTTGAATAGTGCTTAATGCTTCGATTTGTTTTATCGTTATGAGCATCTAAACATTGTGTGTAGTAGCACATACGACACTGTTTACATTCTGCATTAATGTAGCTGTTTAGTTATTATCGCAACTAGCTGTAGATACTGTTCAAGGAGTTAGAGATATGCGCCGTAGCATAATTCCAAATTCAATCATATTTGTCTGCGGAGCTCATTTCTCCACCGATCATCGAGCGAGAACTAGACAAAAGTGTACAGTACCATTTGCAAAATTATTGAAACTGCCTCGTTAAAATTTAAGAATATGCTTTATTTAAAAGCATATTTAGCCAAAAATAATAACAAGTGAATTAACTTAA
>NW_020439129.1:28177-29299 GCF_000699045.2 Agrilus planipennis
AAGGCCATCCCACCCTTGCTCACGCCTAGTATGTATTCTTTCTATCTTCGCGCAGATTTCTTCAAGGTCACAATTCTAACAAATTGAAATAGACTGTACTACTGTGTTGCTAATTCGCTCCCGACCGACTTCAGATTGTAACTTCTTTTGGTTTTCTTACAATTTTTTTTTTCTGGGGATTTTTTATCAGGGGATCAAAACGCCTGATATCATAATCGAGAAAACACTTTAGTGCGGGAATAACGATTAGCACTGTGAATGTTAGAAATTATCCAGATGAGGATACTGATACGAATAGCGGATATATCTTTATCAAAGGTTTCGGATACAACGTTTGGATACATAAACACCACACCGAGTAAATGCATGTATGCTGTACCTTTATGCACTTTTGCAAAATAAATAGTCAATATTAATACAAACAGTTTAAATTAAAATATTTATTCTTATTATAGTTATTGTTAATACTATTAGGTGTATCGTATACAAGTTTAACCAATTTTTTTTAACTTTCTTGTGGAATTCTTCTTTGCCTTTCTTCTGTTTTGACAATATCCTGGATAAAGCGATTTCAATCCCGGTATTCCTTTCGGAGAACTAGCTACACATTCTAGCATGCACTTATTTCTGTACGTCATATAACATTGAAACAAAGTCATGGAGTGCATGCAGATTGACTGGTCGCAGATATGCATCCCAACAACAGTATCAAAAGAATTGCCTTCATTTCGTTCAACTTAAAATGATCTATTTATTATTGCTAACAATGCTGTCGATTTGCAACCCAAATCAAAACAAGTAATCCGCAATTTCACCTGCAAGTATTAATGTTTGTAAAAAAAATATAAGTGTTAATATATTTAAGTTTAATGTTATTAATTGTTAGTTACGCATTTTACTGCAAACACTTTATATGTACATGCATTCAGTCAAACTAATTACGCTTTATCGTAAGTACAAGAATGCAATTAGGAGAGTATATGATACGCACACATAGGCATGGAGTAATTTTAATTGGAAGTTACATCCCTGTAATTTAGTGTACGGTATTTACATACTAAATTTAATAATAATAAAAAAAGAAATTGCGTGGTTTTATGAAACCACGATGCAAGTGAAACT
>NW_020439129.1:29646-31507 GCF_000699045.2 Agrilus planipennis
TCTTAATAATTGGAAAATGGGAATGATAATGGGAAATCAATAGTAGACAAGATATCCAACTATAAATTTTAATTTCAATCTGCGTATGAGAGTACGGAATACATAATAAATACAATCATTCAGATGATAGACGCATATTAAAAACTGAGAATAATATTTATTTAAATCATTGAATTATTTTGAACTTCAGTTATTCTATCAATAATTTCATCTTCGCTTTGAGTTTGATAGTCTATAAATGTAATTGTCATGCACTTGCACGACTGGGTGAGAATATAAATGCTACACGGTTAGCTCATGCGAGTCATGGGAGCCGCCATATTGGACTTGGCTGCTCTGCCGACAGCCTTTTAGTTTTACCCCTACTCCTCGGCCGGCTGTAATGCAACATAAGATAGATGGGCGAAAAAAAAATTGAGGCGATGTAATAAAAGTTTCACTTTAAAAACTACATATTTCAATTCAAGAGTATCAATTAGAGTACTGTAGGACTTTAACCAGTAAAACATACACATATGTTTCAATGTTAACCACTATACTAGGACATTATGTAACATCGCTTTTATTTTTTATAGAATCCGAGTACAGAGCTAATTAATTAAACCTTAGCTAAAATTTGGCAAATCATACATTTCAGTTGCNATCATTCAGATGATAGACGCTTGTTAAAAACAGAACAATATTTATTTAAATCACTTTTGAATTTCAGTTATTCTATCAATAATTTCTTCTTCGCTTTGTTTCACAGTCTATAAATGTAATTGTCATGCACTTGCACGAATGAATGAGAATATAAATGCTACATGGTTAGCTCATGCGAGCCGCCATATTGGCCTTGGCTGCTCTACCGAGCGCCTTTCAGCCGGATGTG
This sequence comes from Agrilus planipennis, assembly GCF_000699045.2. NCBI lineage: Eukaryota > Metazoa > Arthropoda > Insecta > Coleoptera > Buprestidae > Agrilus > Agrilus planipennis. The sequence continues at coordinate 30,518 of NW_020439129.1, forward strand.
ATGCGACATGCGATAGATGGACGAAAAAATTTAAGGCGGTGTAATAGAAGTTTCACTTTAATAAATAATAACGTAGCGAGCACGAGTGTGTTTGCGTACGATCGGGAACACGTGTGCGTGAACTGCTTATCGATTCGCCGACAAGCCGCGGGTGAAAGTAGTTAAACAGTTCAAAGAAAAAATAAACTATCCGGATGTTTCCAGAAGGTTCCATAAAGTAAACAAAAGAATATTTAAAGGAAGAGACGATCGTCGAGAGAGGAGAAATAAATTGACCGTTGCAGAAGTGAATCCAGAAATAAATTAACAGTGACAGCAGTGAAATAAATCGCGCAGTGAATAGTGATNCAAATTTTTTCTGTTCCCTATGTCACTAAGATTTATATAATAGGTACAAAAGTGTTTTAGTTTTAAGCAAATGTTCATTTTAAGTTGAAAAAATATATAACTAAGGATAAAGAATGGTTTGTTGTTGTGTCCTATTTCGATATTCGCATATTTTTACTTTGAAATATAACTATACCATAATTCGTTACAAAGCCTTGGACAGTCTATAATATCGTTTAACAATTTGTACAAAAATTTTATATCAGAAGAGACTCTAAGAGAGACAAGAGACGGAATACGTGATGCGGCTGATATGATTATATAATCGTGATTTAAAAACGGATCAGGTAAACCTAGCCGTGCTGACATTCCAAAGAATTTATGTTGAACAGTTTCTATTCGCTTAGATGAGGTCTAAGTAACAGTAAATACAATGTTCTAAGAGTGACTGCAGATTTAAACTCAATCGACGACCTTCTCAAAAAACCTAACATTTGCGAAGCTTTATTGACAATACAGTTTCTATGCGCATCAAAATTCATCATCTGATCAAAAATTACTCCAAGGTCTTTGATTTCGGTAACTCTATCTAATATCACATCAATGATTTTATAATCAATAAATATTAACGGATTTTTAGTTCGTGAAAAAGTTATAGATTTA
>NW_020439129.1:31855-34217 GCF_000699045.2 Agrilus planipennis
TGATTCTCCAGAGTTCAAGTTACTTATTATAAAAGTTTGAAATTTCTGGTAGCTTTTTTTCTGTTAATAAAAATAAATTTAATCTGTTCGGTTAACGAATCTCCATAAAATGACGTGTAAAATTACAATTTTTTAAAATTTCAATAACTTTTTAACGGTTTAGTGAATCGATTTGTAATTTCTACAGGAGTTTTAGAATTGAATGAGGAACGTTCTTCCAAATTTTTATTTGTCTCGTAACATTTTGACATACCTCCCAAACATCCTTAATAACGGTGTTCGAAAGCCGTAATATCTTAATGAAAACGTTCTCATTCTTTTTTTGGATACTCCCTCATGTTGTTTTCAAAATTATCTAGATGAGCATGCAGCATATACGTACTTTTAGACATTTTGCAACCCACAGTTTTAAAGTCTTCTATCATTTTATTAACTAACTCTCGGTTATTTTCAACTCTGTTATTCCTTAAAAATCCAGAAACTACTCCCTTAAAACTATTCCAACTTTTTTGTTGAGCACTTTTTAATTTGTGGACCAACAAAAATTCCAGCTTTAACCTTTGCTTTTAAGAAATTTGCGAAAAAGTATTTTAAAACCGTACAAGCTTCAGATTATTCATCTAGTTGTTTTACAAATTGTTTCATAACTCCTAACTTGATGTGTAAAGGCGACATTAATATATTTTCAGATTCAGCAATTGGTTCACATTTTACGTTTTGTTTCCCAACATGAAATTCAGTTCTTAGTGGCCATGATTTTTGAATATAATGCTAAGCATTACTGCTCTACTGTCCCACAAAAAGAGATAACACGGGTATTAGGTATATTCACCCTGTAGTCCCATTTAAACTCCTACCATCTTAAAATCTCCAATGAACTGTCACTTATACTCTTGATACTTCAAAGCTTCTCAAACTCTCAAACTTCTCAAGCTTCAAACCCTCTTACGTTGTTACAATAGTAAAGTTACGACCTCTTTATTTTTTCGAGATATTTTTAAATATACCAGAACTATTTAATGCCTTTTTTATAGATGACAACTCAAAAAAAGTATTATTACCGTAACTAAAACAAAAGCAAAATTTTTATGAAACTAGCTTTTCCCCGTGGCTTCCCAGTTCGCCCTTACAACGTTTTAATTTTATGTACTGTCGTCATTTTAGATTTCAAATACAAACGTAGGAACAAGTTTTCATTCTTAAAGGTTAATTTTTAAAAATTGCCAAAACACGTATTTGCTTAATTTCAACAATGAGCAACCTTTGAGTAAATCCGACCACAAATAAAATATAGCCCATAGAAACGTTGCAACCTCGTTTCATTTGAATAATAATATCAAACAGCGTATATACGAAGTTTCAAGTAAATTCAACCACAAATACAGTATGTCCCAAACAAAAATTGCAACACCTTTTTACCCTCCTCCCCTTTGGAGATTGAATTTTTTAAAATATCAAGATAGGTCTTTCAGAAATTAAATGAGAGACCATTTAAACCATGTTTCAAGTCAATCTGACCACAAATAATATATGTTCCATTTAAACATTGCAACTCTTTACCATTCATCCCACCCAACAGAGATTGAATTTTTTAATCAGTTTCAAGTAAATTGTACCAAAAACAAACATGCAATCTTTGCAAACCCTTTTCAGCTTCCTAAAAATCAGTGCAGTAGCTAACAAGGGTGCGATACTTTCCGGTATAAAATCCCAATTAATAAACCCCAATGTGAATTTGGTTGTTTGTTTGTTTGTCGGCTTTTCACACCTTAACCAGTCGATCGATGATCATCATGAAATTTTGTAGACACATTGTCAGGAGTACAGAAAAGGACATGTGGTACCCTTTGTCCAGAATAAAAAATGCTGTTCCCGAGGGACAGAAAAATTAGTTTTGTAGTCGTCGATGATCTATAAGATATCAACACAAGTGAAGCCTCGGGTAAAACCTAGTAATAAATAAATGTTTATCAAGAAATCCCCCCCTTTTTCCAGTGTTTTAATTAACAGAAAAACGAATGTGCTGAATTTTTCTTATGCCATGCTGTTATTACTACTCATACTTGATTTCCAAATTATCTAGAAATGCCATTGTCATCCAAATTGTAAAATACTTTGGAATCTATGATTTGGATTTTTTGGATCCATTTTAAAAACGTCCCTATGACTAGGAAGTTAATAAATTTCAGCAGTTGCTCTATCGTAGGTCTCCACGTTGATACGTAAAAGTCCAGGATTGTGCGCAAAATTAATTTTGAATGTAAAATTTACAACGAAATAATTAATTTCAATTCAAAAAGTGCTAACTTACTTAGAAACAAACATAAAATTAAACCTGTGCATTTGGATAGTTTACCTCATT
>NW_020439130.1:0-27514 GCF_000699045.2 Agrilus planipennis
GTGGACCTGTATAGGTGTGTGTGTGTGTGTGTGTGTGTGTGTGTGTGTGTGTGTGGGTGGGTATGTGTGTGTCCTTTGACCATTCCGACAAACAACCAATTAAACTGTACCCATCACCCGGTTGCAATGCAACATTTGTCGACGTCTTCGAGAAAGCCGTGACGTTGCAACAGGATTCTGTTGTCAAGAATGTGTTGATAACACACCTCTACTTTTTTGTCACAGCTGCAGAATGTATCACGTCGATGTTGTGAACTTCTGCTATCGACCTTGTCGTCAGGGGGTTCACACATACCTCTGCAAAATGTCGGGTCTACTTTATGAGATCGACGATACCCACACAGTTTCCTGCCTACTCTGCACTACAGGAGAGCAAAGGATCCATCCATCGATCTATTATGCTGACTCCATCCTTGCACTAACTTTTTTATTTCAATACTTTTCCTTTCCCTTCCCCTCACAAACTTTCTTTTTTAACACTTTTGACCTTGACACACTTCTTCACATATATATATATATATACCACTGTTACGTGTTGTTATCACTAAATCTACTTCCACACTACATCATCAATTATTTCTTAACAAATTTTAGTATATATACATGTTTACGCTCCATCAACATTTACGATATTGTTACAAATTCCCCTCACATAACTTTCTTCAAATATACTCTCCCTCCTTAAATGATGGTTCTGGGTGCAAACAAATTCGCAACTGCAAATCTGACCACACTATTTACAATGAATGTGGACTTCGTCATTAAGGTGAATTTCTAACATCCACAAATTTGGCACTCGCGTACACAACGATATTATTCTACCATTATTCGCTTCATACCTGCAACTCCCACACAATGGTAGATAACGAAGATTATTCCTATCGCAGTACAACACGTAAGCAGAACATGCTTTATAGTTAATTTTGCACCCAAACAGTTCACGGGCTACGCTCCACTCTTTTATCCGACTGATGTCATTTACATACCTCATTGCTTTATTTTCACTGTACTTCTGTCTATCTACGTAGTCTCCTCTATGTAACACGACATTACGATGTGCTTCGTACAAAACCTCCACATGTTCAACAATATTCCAATTTTCATACTTCTACCTTTTATGTGCAACACTCTTTTGGTTGTCTTTCATTTATACTCCGTTCCGCTCAACCACCTTTTTTCCTCCTCCTAACGTATCCCTACTTCTTTCTTTCTCTCCACCAAATAATTTCTTTTCAAAATCCGCATTCTTTGTAGCATAAATACAACCAGTATATTTATTAATGCTTACACTCACTGACATCGCCTACAGTCAATAACATCACGTGACCACATGAAAACATTTAACAGTTACATGTTTAAGATCCATGACGTTTCGTCAGTTACCTATCTCTGTGCCAGAAACGGCTATCATACACTACTTAGATCATATGAATGATGAAGAAAAGAATAAAATTACAAAACTTTGTAAAGAATTTAATTCAATTTTTAGCGACGACGAACAAAAATTAACTGCGACAACACAAGTTACGCATCATATTAGGACAACTGACGATTCACCTGTTTACCACAAAAATTTCCGTTATCCGCGAAAAAAATGAAATTCAAAACAAAGTCAAAAAATTGCTCAATTACGGTGTAATTAAACCATCTATTTCTCCTTATACTTCTCCTGTTTGAATTGTACCAAAAAAAAAAAATGAACGCATCAGAAAAAAAGAAATGCCCATGGTCATTGACTTCCGCGAAGTTAACAAAAAAACAATAGAAGACAATACCCTTCCCTTTACCAAGAATCGAACATATTTTAGATTCTTTAGGACAATATTCCTATTACACTTCTTCAGACTTACCTTCCAGCTGTTTACAAATCCCTCTCCACAAAGGCAGTACCTACTGAAAAACCTGCTTTTTCTGTTGACAATGCTCATTACGAGTATGTACGTATGCCGTTTGGACTCAAAAACGCACCCGCTACATTCCAACGAATCGTGGACACCGTACTATGTGACTTTTTGTACAAATTTGCTTTTGTTTTCATGGAAGACATCATAATATTCTCAAAATCATAACACGAACACATAGTACATCTAAAGCAAGTTTTTCAAAAATTAAAAGACGTAAATTTAAAAGTATCATTAGACAAATCTGAATTTTTAAGAAAAGAAGTTCCATTTTTAGGACACGTAATCACCACCAAAGAGATGAAACCTAACCCCGACAAAATTACTTCCATTAAAAAATTTCCCGTACCAAAAACAGTAAAAGAACTCGAATCATTTTTGGGCTTGAGCGGCTACTACAATCAATTTATAAAAAAATTACTCCAAAATTGTCATTCCCCTTGCAAGATGTTTAAAGAAAAATACTTCAATTAATGTTAAAGATCCCTCGTGTTTAGAAGCTATTAATTAAATTAAAGAATTAATCACAAACGATCCAGTTTTGGCATATCCATACTTTAATAAGCATTTTTCTATTACCACCAACGCTAGCGACAAGGTGATAAATTCCGTAATATCCCACCCTTAATTCAGCAGAGAGAAACTACAGTAGGTACTACAGAAAAAGATTTATTAGCTGTAGTAGAGTTTTATAAACATTTTAGGTCTTACATCTACGGTAGAAAATTTACCCTTTTTACAGACCACATGCCCTTAGCAAGGTATAGCAGACTAGTATGCTGAAAAATCAAACTTTCGGAATATAATTTTGAAATTAAACATATCAAAGGTAAAGAAAATTACGTTGCTGGCGAACTTTCTTGAGCAGAAATAAACGCCCTCGAGGAAGACAATGATTTTGACATAGATTCATTATTTGCCAACCCCTGTTGAGATCATAACTTAGACTTTTATCCCAGTATGCTGATGAACTTCTGTCCCAATTAGCCGAATTAGTTGAATCCAGTATGCTGATGAACTTCTGGCCCAATTAGCCGAATTAGTTGAATCCAACAGTAACAATGAACCCAATAATGTCAATGACGATTTAGTCACTGTACATTCCAACCAAGAAGATTTTGTACCCATTATGAAATTATCAGAAGAGAAGGATTTTCCTTTACAATTTACGTTTACATTAGGAAAATGTAAACTTACCACAAAAATATTACCAAACGATAGATTTAGAATGAACGTTACTTTAGAAGATGAGCAAACCGCATTTTGGCTTAAACATCAATTTACGAACACACCCTTTAAAGTGCCTTTTTAAGTAGGAATACATTTTGACAACAAAATTAAGGACACTTTTCAACACTCTATATTTCAAACATTACATAAAGTATTATCAGAAAAAAACAAAATTTTATTATCCCAAATTAAAGAAATTAATCACATTTTACATTAATATTTGCGACGTATGCCTAAAATCCAAATATGAGCGAACCCCTTATAAACCGCCATATATATAAACGACCCATGGTATCTTCAAAACCCTTTGAAATTATTATGATAGACGTTTACTATTACAACAGTACTATTTCAGTAAATATGCGCAAGCTTATCATGTAACAGATAAGAACACCATTATTATTGTTAATAAACTATGATATTTCAGTAATCATCATAACCCCCCAGACAACATTTTATTTAACATGGGGACAGAATTTTACAACCCCCATCACAAAGATTTCTGTTAACTCTATCACATTGACTTACACTTCGCGAGTACCGGCAACCCAACTATTATCAGCCTGCTCGGAAGAATTCATAACACATTAAAATAAAAATTAACAATTTTAAGGCAACCTAACCCTGAAGAGAAAATTACAAATTTAATGATACAATCTATTTTTATGTATAACAATACAATTTAATCGGCCACCAAATTTAGACCTTTTGAAATAATTCATGGACCTTATAAAGACATAACAGACTTAGAACTCTCAGAGTTCAACAACCCAGGTAACTACATAAAGAATAGAATTAGAGAACTATCCGTATTATACGAAAAAGTAAAAAATCGAAATTTAAAAGGAAACCAGAAAGCATTAGACAAAACTAATCAACAAAGCGACCCTATTTCTGAATTACCTAGGGAAATTTACACCAATACTTCTGACAAACCTAAAATGGCCCCCAAATTTCAAAGAACAACCAAAATTGACCAAGATGGTGACAGAATTGAAGGAATATTAGCACGACAAACAAAAATTAGGAAAATACCACGTTAGAAATGTAAGACAAGACGTTTTGTTGTAGGATGATGAAGACATTCCTGACCACCCTTCTCCTCAGCCACAAGCCGAGACGACTGACGTAACAAAATTAGACAGTAACATTACCTATCTATCCGAAAATTTTGGCAGTACCCTCGTATTTTCTCATTACCTTTACCATTACTTACTTTGCGTATTCTATTAATCTTACTTTAGCACAAAAAAACTATACAAACCATTATTCTGTCAAATGATACTGTGTTGTGTATTAACAGTTTTCCTGTTGTAAAACCTATTTCCTTAATAAAAGAAAATACTATCCTTTTAAATACCCTCTGTCTTTATGCTCGAATATGAAACCCCTACCATGTGGTATAGCAATCGTGCTGCCGTGATAATCACCAATATTACTGTACAACAAATTAAGACAATTATCACTTACCATTTACATCCAAAATTATGAAGAAATCTAGCTAAACATATATTTTCAAAGTCTTACACACCCAACTAGACAAGTGAGTTATTTAGAGCAGTAAAAATTAATTATACTTACCCTAACACATATTTATTGGAACACTTAAACGGCAATCCTATAAGCGGAAATTCTTATAACGAAATACAGAAAACCAAATATCCAGATATATATTTAGTTGAAAAAGTTTTGAAACGTAAAAATAACAATCTTTTCGTTAAATGGTTAGGATTTTCGGAAAAACGTAACAGTTGGATTAATATGTCAGATATTGTATGAAAATTTTGTTCATATTGGAAAATNGGACCTTTTCAATTGTACTTCAGAAAGGTTTCTTGAATTGCGAAATCAGGTAAAAATATTATATATAAAAGAAATTACGAGTGCTGTCAGCACAGGGCAAAATAGTATTACGTAGTTAGTATCAGAAATTTGTTATGCTGAAGTGTACGATGTGTTGTAAACCTTTTTTTTACAAACAATTCCTTTAAATTTATTTTTTTAAACAATTTTTAACACAAAGAAAGTGATTAAACAAATTGTTCACTAAAGTAAATTTCGACCACTTGAAGCAATGGTGCTAAGAGTTTCGATCTCACAGTGACTGATAAGGGAGAAGAACTAGTATAAATAAATAAAACAAACGTTGGTATTACATTAGTTTTATTTTAAAGTAATAATAATAAACAATACAATGAGACTATATATAAATAATAATTCAGGAAAGACCATCCCTTAATGTGCACGCGAAAAAGAATTATCATCGTCGTCATCATCATCGCCATGATAACCATAATACATCCCTATTCCTCCAACACACACAGACAACACACAACATACACACACACAACACGCACATGCTCAAGGAAAATTCCCTACAGCCATAACAGTAGCAACAGCGACGTCAACGATGGAAGGGTTGTAGGAGATGTGTGTATGTGTGTGTGTGTGTTATTCTTCGGGGCCGAAGAATGACCTCCAAAGGAGCCGAAGAACTACCTTCCTTTTTATTCTTTTTCTCCATTTTTCACTTATTAAGTATCCTACGCCTGCTGTTACTGTTTCTTGTTTATCTACCCCTACTTTATATTAACTTATTACCACGTTTTAATTCTACTTCCCCTTGCCTTTTTCTCCTCGTCTCTGTTACGACGAGTACATCCAAACGTTTCTTCACAAACTCTTCACATGGTTCTTCTTTCTTGCCATTGATGCTTTTGATGTTCCATACTCCCAGCTTCCAAATGTTATATTCCGAATCCCTATTTCTTGAGACATCGATGCTGTGTTTTCTTCCGGGCTTTTTTGCCGTGGTCCGTGGAATCTTATTTTTCAATACGTTTCGCCGTTCTTTGCTGACGGCATCTTCAGTGGTTACTGGGCAGGTGTTGAGCCCTAACTGATGGGATTGAGACATTTTGTCAGTTTTTTGCCTGTACGTCCTTCAGTTATTACTAGTGTTTTTTCAGTTTTATTGCATACCCATTAATAAATAATTTCTAGTACCCCACTTTAGCCTTGCTTCCCTTTTCTTATTCTAACTTCGCTCTCAACCTTATCTCCCTTTAAATTTTCTTTCTTGTTCTTTAAGGTCGCTTTATTATGCATATTTTATTTTCCTTAAGAAATTTAATTTTTCCTTTTGTCTGCAGGATTTTAATTTTCTTCTTAAACTTTTCTACTTCTATCATCCACGTATTGTTGTTAATTTCTTCTTCTGTTGATTTTATTTTTACTATACTATACCCTACGCTTCAAATTTGTCATTTCTGGTTTTAGTTGTTTATTTTCTTCCTTTATATTTTCGATTTCCTCTATATACATTTTGTTTTTTTTGCGTATTTCTTTTAGTTTCTTCCATATATTGTTCATCGTGTCTCTCATTTCGTCCGGCTTCTGAATTCCTTTCTTAGGAGGTCGCGGCGTGTATTTATCGATTGGACGATCGAAATGGGTTGGTCAGCGCATGCAGCCAAGTGTATTATTAGTGTTACAAGAGACGCGTATGTGAATGCACTAGTTTGTTTTATTTGATTTTCTGTATTCTGTTTTCTTTTAGAATTGTATTTTTGTGTTTGTTTAAGACATTTCATGTTCAGTTTTAGTTTTTAAGTTATTTTTTTAATAAACATTTTGTTCGTTATAATCCCTTCATTTCAATGTGGTCATGATAAGAGAACAAGTGAGAGAGAGAACACCATCTACTTCAAGACTTGAAGATTCCGGTGCAAGGTCATTAAAAATTACAATTTCTACTTTTCATGGAAAGGTCTCGTGGTCTAGTTACTTGAAGCAGATTGGAGAAACGGTAGAGGTAAATTCCTGAACTGATTCGTAGAAAACAACAGCTCTAATAATTTTTCTACGAGGAGAGGCGCTGAATATCCTCCAAGGAATGCCCGAGTCTCAACAATATGACTTCCACCATCTTTTCTAGATGGTTCCTAGAAATAAGGTATGACAATAAACATATACAGCAGGTACATCAGAAGCAACTGAAAAGCCGTAACCGTGAGATTAGCCTACCCCTCTACCCCTTAAGAATTCATAGACCAACTGGCAGTATATACATTTATTGGCGGAGCCAGGACTCCAAACTACAGCAAGTCCTTACATTAGCGCCACAAGAAGCATAGTCGCATGCCCTAGAATTTGAAGCGGAGAAGCAAGCTCCCAAAGGTCATATACGTGTACGACAAGCCGAAATCAACGACAATCTAATTAGACAAGAAGGGAATGCGTAATCGATATGAAGAAAGCCACTGCCAGAAACACGGAAGAATGGAACCCAAAGTATTGAGAATGTGAACAAACTGGCCATTTTGCTAGAAACTGCAAGAACTACAGTGGTTGTCAGAAGTGATGGAATTGCGGCAAACTAGGGCACGTAAGTACCTCTCAAACAAAACACGGCTGTCGGAAAAGTAAGATCAGCCAATTTTGTTGGGCGCAAGTTGGCTCACCCTTACCAAGCCCTCGAAGACGTTATCATTTCAAGACTGGATGGTACTAACTCATTATTTATAGTAGGCTCCATAAATTAGCACAATGTTAGAATGGTTATTGACACAGGAGCGGCCAACAACATCGTTCGAACTAATGTGGTATCAGAATGGAAAATTCGGCCTTTGACCAGAAGACTGATCTTAACTGCAACTGCTGGAGAGACTTCACCAATCCATGGAGAATGCAACGTTGAAATACGAACTTACCTAGTTGGGTATAGGTAGCCGACATAGTAGATGATGTCATCATTGGATTGGACCTTCTTCAAGAACATGGAAAGAGGAATGACATCGGCGAATTAGTGAGGGTATTTGAGCCAGACAATTAAGACTTGAGCAGAGAACATTATTGGTGGGTAACTGGTAGCTGAAATCCACCACTGTGACTAGATAGATGGACCCAAGACGAAACCGACATCACTTCTACAACTTGATCCAGACTTGTGAAATGGTCAAGTAATCATTTCAACAAGCATCAAGTCAAACAATTCGAAGAACTATTGAAATGATTGGATTGTGAAATGCACCGGCTACATTCGAGAGACTTATGGACACTGTAGTATAACGATTAAATGGGAAAATCTGTTTAGTTTATCTAGACGACATCATACTACACCAACTTGTAGAAGATGGAGTTTCTTTCCATTGGACACCCCAGTCCCACTCTTGACGTACCCACAATTTAGCAAACCCTTCATCGTTAATGCTGACGCTAGTAATGGGGGCTAGGAAAATGTCATCGGGTATTTTAATCAAACACTCTCCAAACCAGAACGAAATTATAGTGAGAGCTACTGGCTGTGGTAAAAATGCTCGAACATTTCCGCAAGTGCCTGTATGGACGGAAATTCCTTTTAAGAACGAATCACGCCTCTCTGAAGTGGTTACTGCAATTCAAGAACCCTGAAGGACAGATTGCATGATGGTTACAACGACTTCAAGAATATGTGTTTGACATCGAGCATCGTCCAGTCAAACAACACGACAACACAGATGCACCTTCCCTGAGACCTTACGTGAAAAACTGCAAACACTGTTCTGCAGACAACAAGGAGGAGCTGGTATCAATCTATTCTGTTCTAACCACCGTTCGGCTTGAGAATTTCTGAAAAGATAACGCTTTAATCGAAGACCAGAGGAAGGACGAAAATATAGATCCAATAGTGAGATAGAAAGAAGCCGGTAGCTCAAGACCATCGTGGGCAGATGTAGGTCCCCTAAGTCAAACAACGAAAAGTTATTCGGCGCAGTGGACTTCCCTTAACTTGGACCACGTCCGTTTTGAAAGAAATGTGTGAAAGTCCAGATGAAACCAGAAACGAACTCTAAGTGGTACTTCCAAAGAAAAGGATTTCAGAAGTCCTAAAGCCAGTCCATGGCGAAGGGCATTTCGGCGATACGAACACTCTAGGAAAGGTACGCGAGCGATTTTATTAGTCACGAAGTAGGAGCAATGTGGAAGACTGGTGCAGGAAATGCCCGACCGAAGACAAGGAGTCGTGGACGAAAGCAGCAGAACAACGTGGGCGCTATTTAAAATAATCGCAGTCAACGTGGTAAAACCATGCCCAATGACGGACTCCGGTAGCTGATACATCTCGTTGGTCATGGATTGCTTCAGCAAGTGGCATATGCGATACCGAACCAGGAAGCACACAGCGTTGCTGAGAAACTTGTCAGTGACTGAATTAGTCGACCAAGGCAGGAATTTCGAACTGCCTTTGTTCAGGAACATCAGTAAAATAATAGAAATTACTGAAACCAGGACTACGCCCTTACATCCAGTCTGATGGAATGGTTGAACCATTTAACGTTACTCTGGAGACCAATTTAAGAAGCGTCGTCAACGGACACGAAACTGACTGTGACTGACACATATCACTATTCCTACTGACTTATAGATCCGTCATCCATTGATCGACTTGCTCCCTACAAAGGCGACGTCACTGATCGGGACTATCAGTTTTAGGAGGGGGGGGGGCAGTATCACATACATGTTTGTATGTAAGCAACGCAGCATTCATAGTAGCAAAGAAGACCGAATTTCTAGACGTTATATACTGGGATAGAGGCGATAGAAAGAGAAGAAAGAGCGAAAAAGCGATAAAGTGTTTATATAGTGATGAATTGATAATTAATTATAGATGTGTTATTTAGACAGTAAATTGTTAAATAAAAGTTACAACTCGTACAGCACACAATAATATAGATGTACGATTACATCCCAATCCATCCATCCATCATGTTCAATTTCTTTAAGGGATTGCTGGAGGACATACTATGCATATTCTCATTGGAGATATGTACAGGTGGCTTTATAGGACGTGCATCGGATAGCCAGTAGATATCAGCACCCAGCAGGTACACATATTGTAAAACTACTAATAAATTACATACTATTATAATGTGGGTACATATATATGTGTACATTATATTATGGCGTTAGTATCATTGATTTCATTATATTACAATCGTTTTATAAAATGGTGCTAAAAAATTTACTTTTACTGGTTGCGTCAATAAATCGTAACAACGGTAATGTGCTAACAGTCCAAAGTCTATTATCGGTCGTTTAATATTAATTAGATTAGTCAGTAATCACATGATAGTCATTATTGATGCGTTACCGGGTTGCCACCTGAACGTAGGATTTCCCGAAGTGTTCATTTTTCTTCAAGAAAACTAAAAGAAAATCAGGTAAGTAAATTTAGATATAATTAATCTTGGGTTACTAATTTTTTTTTAACTATTAATATGTTTCTATACTGCAGATGCTGCTGGACTAAATGCAGCAACATTAAATAGTTCAAATAATGATTTAGNGTCGTTTCCTCTTATCTACACAAACATTCAAAAGACCAAAGTTCAATTACGTCACAAAGTATTCAACGTAAATCTATGCAGGTTCAGTCCTGTTTCGCGACGTTTCCTCTTATGTTTAATGTGTAATATGTCAATAAATATTATTAATTACATTCATGAGCGATGAGGTAAACGAAAAACAAAAGCTTCTTTCATAATAACTGCTCTTATGGTACACATGCATACACATACACGAACATACATACACAGCAGATAGCCGTCAATTATACCTATAATTCGATCAAGGTCGCTAAGGATGGATTACAAACATCACGGAGGCACACAAACACATACATATACACATACATACATATATACAAACAAACACACACACATATATACAGGCTCCGCCCATTATGAGGACAATCCAGAGGCTCTTAAGAACTTCGTCAGTTGAATAATGACCTCCAAGGTGTCATGGTAAGGAACTGAGGATGGACAGGCCATCGAAGTGTCATAGTATCCCTACAGCTATACTACTAATGTGCAACTTCCTTTACAATACCTTAATGTATATTATTCAATAAATCTATTTCAACAAATTCCTTTCCGAGTGTATGAAAATCGGGTTTCATTATTCCAATTTATAAGAAAGGCAACCGTAACGATATTAAAAACTATAGGCCTATCAGTATTTTAAGTAGCATTCCAAACTTATTGGAAAGCATTGTATTGGATTTTATCAAACAACACGGTTTTGTAGGCGGAAGATCGACTCTTACTAATTTGTTATTTTTTACCAACGATGTGTAAAAACTTTTAGATTCAGGTTGTCAAGCAGATATTATATATACTGATTTCTCAAAAGCATTCGATAGTGTAAACTTACAAATTTTATGTGAAAAAATTGGAAAAATTAAAATAACTGGTATACATATGAACTGGTTCGTCAGTTATTTAACTCATAATTATCGTAAACAAAATTCCTTGTTAGTCATAAAGAAATTAAATCAGAACCGTTCGATTGTGAATCTGGCGTACCTCAAGGCTTCCACTTGGGACCGTGGTTCTTTTTAATACAGTAAAAGTTCCTTATTCACGATTTCCTTATTCGCGTTTTCATTATTCGCGGACGAAAAAATTGCAACCCAGTTCTTGTATTCGCGGTTTAAAATATTATTATTGGCGGTTACAATCGGTAAACAGAAAAGGATTCGGTGTCATTTATTAAGGGGATTAACCGCAATAGACAGCTCGTGCCTAGTGTGAATTTTTCTGAAAACATGGGTTTCTATTCCAAACATTGTAATTTAACGCTGCGAGATAAATATCTAATTTTTTATATGGTAACAGACAAAGGTTCACACTAACTCAGTACATTGTTGGCTTTCAATAATACGGTCATCAAAATCTTCTACAAGTGCTTAAAATTGATGCTTCTTGTAGGACACGTATTTTCAATAGAAACTAAAAAATTAAAAAATGGCCTTGGACAAGCTTTAGAACAAAGCTTTATCTATCTTACTACAAAATGTCAATCCTCTATTTCAAATATTAAACTCATGATATCTAGAANCTCAGCATTTGCCTAAGTGATCCAAGGAAACCACAGAAAAACTTGGACCAAGGCAGACGGACCCGGAATCGAACCGGCGTCCTCCCGAATGCTAAGCAATGGTCTAGACCTCTAGGCCATGCCGCTCGGTGGCTTTCGTGTCCAGTGCCAGTCCTTTTATACCCCTGGTAGGGGTGCATCAAACCGAGTCACCAGGAAGGGGTAGTAGCACAAGGGTAGCAGGGCGTGCGCCTCTATCGCTACTAAGCCCGAGTGGCGCCCTCGCGAGCGGCACTGCGCCGCGTCGGGAAACTGCGCTGGTGTAATAGCGGCAAAATTTCGATTTGAACGAGACGCGTATTACACTATCCCTCTTCTGTTACATCTAAGTTAGTGCAAAAAGGTTACTTTCTTTGAAAAATAGTTATAATACCGGCCCTGATGGAATTCTCAAAATGATGAAAAAATGTGCAACTGACAGTTTACAATACCCTTATGTATATTATTGATTAAATCTATTTCAACAAATTCCTTTCCGAGTGTATGGAAATCGAGTTTCATTACTCCAATATATAAAAAAGGCAACCGTAACAATTTTAAAAACTATACGCCTATCAGTATTTTGAGCAGCATTCCAAAATTATTCGAAAGGTTTGAACTGGAGTTTATCAAACCACAAAAAGAAAATGTAATAATTGAATAACATGGTTTTGTAGGCGGAATATCGACTCTTACTAATTTGTTATTTTTTACCAACGATATGCAAAAAATTTTAGATTCAGGTTGTCAAGCAGATATTATATATACTTACTGATTTCTCAAAAGCGTTCGATAGTGTAAATATACAAATTTTATGTGAAACAATTGGAAAAATTAAGATAACTGGTATGCATATGAACTGGTTCGTCAGTTATTTAACAAATCGTAAACAAATTTTTAGACACGAAGAATTTAAGTCAGAACCGTTCGATTGTGAAGGCTCCCATTTTATGTGAAACAATTGGAAAAATTAAGATAACTGGTATGCATATGAACTGGTTCGTCAGTTATTTAACTCATAATTATCGTAAACAAAATTCCTTGTTAGTCATAAAGAAATTAAATCAGAACCGTTCGATTGTGAATCTGGCGTACCTCAAGGCTTCCACTTGGGACCGTGGTTCTTTTTAATACAGTAAAAGTTCCTTATTCACGATTTCCTTATTCGCGTTTTCATTATTCGCGGACGAAAAAATTGCAACCCAGTTCTTGTATTCGCGGTTTAAAATATTATTATTGGCGGTTACAATCGGTAAACAGAAAAGGATTCGGTGTCATTTATTAAGGGGATTAACCGCAATAGACAGCTCGTGCCTAGTGTGAATTTTTCTGAAAACATGGGTTTCTATTCCAAACATTGTAATTTAACGCTGCGAGATAAATATCTAATTTTTTATATGGTAACAGACAAAGGTTCACACTAACTCAGTACATTGTTGGCTTTCAATAATACGGTCATCAAAATCTTCTACAAGTGCTTAAAATTGATGCTTCTTGTAGGACACGTATTTTCAATAGAAACTAAAAAATTAAAAAATGGCCTTGGACAAGCTTTAGAACAAAGCTTTATCTATCTTACTACAAAATGTCAATCCTCTATTTCAAATATTAAACTCATGATATCTAGAACCGATAAGCATGTTTTTACTCTATGGCGCGTGTACCACTGAATCCCCTTAATGTATCGGCATCTTTTGAGTAAACAAAGATTCGGTATTATTTTTCAACGTATCAGCATCTTTTGAGTAGGTACTATTAGCTAGTGCCTAGGAGACTTTTATAAAAGGTGTAACCAAGCGGACTAATTTCAAAATTCAAAACAAGAAAAAATCACTAATTGTAAATTTTTTTACTTGCCTAAAGCTGATTATAACGATTAATTAATTGCGAATTTATCAATACATTGATTTTATTTTGATAAATTTTGACTTTATTTTGGAACCTTAGAATTTATCCCCTATGATTCCATACTAATTACCATTTCATATCAACGGTTTCTGTATTCGCTGCATATTTATGGAATGTATACCCCACGAATAAAAAGCTTTTACTTTATTTATAAACGATATTAATCAAGCTATAAATAGTTCTTTTAATTTGTATGCAGATAACTGCAAAAATTTGGCGAAAAATTACAAATAAAAACGACACCCGGTTACCACAAGAAGACTTGAATAGCTTAGCTAATTGGTCTACTGCAAATAAACTAGAACTTAATGTTTCGAAATGTAAGTTTCTCCGATGCACACGAAATAGTAGAATTACACAAACGCAATATTCTCTACAGGACGAAAACCTTGAATTAGTATCTGCCTTTAAAGACCTTGGTAAAATTATTGATGGTAAAATGACTTTTGATGATCACATTGATTTTATTGTCAACATAATGCCTGTTGTTGTATTTTTCTAAATAAAGATAAAAAAAATCTTATCAATGAAAAGTATAACCTATGGGCGTTTCTAATGTTGAAGAACGGGAGTTAATGACCCCAGAAGAATACGCAGAATTCTGTCAATAACAGTTGCAATTACGAGAAGATCCAGAAGAATCAGCTGAGAAAGTTGAAAATGAAGAAGATTTTGCGACTGTCTCTTTAGACCAGAAGGCATAATGGATACTAATTACCTTCAACAAATTTCGAAACTATCCTTTATTATTTATCGTTCCTAACGGTTTAAAAATTCTTAGACACAGGACCTCACAAATTTGGATGTTCTTTAGAACAAAGTATTGAAGTATTAGCAAACGCAGAAAATGGCATAGTAAATATTCCGTCTAACGAAGAAATAAGTTGAACATTTGATGAACCTGTACAAGTAGAAGCTATGGATGCTTATGAAGAATCAGACTATGACATTATGATAACAAAACAAGGACTAACAACATTCATAAACGCTGTTAAACATAACACCAGAACTAATGGTGACCCAATTTATGTCAAAAGTTACAGACATCCTTATCACCTGAAGGAACACATAAAACGACAAATTGAACATTTATTACAGAAGAATATTATCCAACATTCCATATCGCCATATTCTTCACTGGTGTGGATTGTACCCAAAAAGCAAGACGCAAGTGGAAAACGAAAATATACGATGGTAATAAACTACCGCAAATTAAACCAGGTATCTTTTACCACGCATTGATATAATTTTAGACAAATTAGGAGGATGTACTTATTTTTCTACTCTCGATCTAGCTCAGAGATACCACCAAATAGAAATCGACGAAAAATCTGTTGAAAAGACTACATTGACTGTAGAAGGGGGGGGGGCACTATATGAGTATGTTCGGATGTCATTCGGTTTAAAAAATGCACCCGCAACGTTCCAGGCAGTTATGGAAAATATTCTAGGACCCTATATATACAAATTCTGTTTCGTATACATCGATGACGTTATAATATTCTCAAAATCATTGCAAGAACACTTACATCATCTTGAACTCATATTTGAAAAATTAAAACAGTATTATCTCAAACTACAACCTGATAAATGTGAATTTTTGCACAAAGAGGTACAATTTTTAGGACATGTTGTCACTGCCGAAGGAATGTCACCAAATCCAGACAAACTGAAAACCATTAAAAGTTTCCCAATACCCCATGATTGAACTAGTTTAAAATCATTTTTAGGACTTATAATATATTATAGAAAATTTATACAAGACTTTGCAAAATTAACAACTCATAGATCCATATAGGCCACCGTTTCAAGGACCTTTACTTGCTGAAGAACCCTTCGAAATTGTTCACATGGATGTATATCAATTTGGACAAACGAAATTCCAAACATTTTTGGATCTTTTTAACAAACACTCCCTCATACCAGTTAGAAATAACAAATGCATTGGAAATACTTAGAAAATTTAGACACTACATAATGCATTACAATTTACCCAAACGAATTGTAACAGACAATGGAAAAGAATTTGACAACATACTTTTCAAGGATTATCTAAACGCTTTTAATATAGATGTTCATCTAACCACGCCTTACAATCCTAATTTGAATTCACCCGTAATGAGATTTCATCGAACTCTAACATAAAAATGAAGAATTTTACGAGAAAATGATCCAGAGAGCACTCTTGAGGATAATGTACAAACCGCAGTATATATGTACAATAATAGCATTCACTCTTCAACCGATTTTACACCTTTTGAAATTTTATATGGACCTTTTAAAGAAATTAATCTATTAAGAACCTCTTTGCAAAAACCTATGCATGAATATTTTCAAAATAGAAGAAAAGAATTAATAAAATTGTATGAGCAACTATTTCAAAACCAAAAAGAGAGAGTACAGAAACGCCTTTGTAACGTTAATGAAACAGAAATTATTCCAATGTCTAAATAACACAAGCAAGAATATTTGTAAGGACTCAATAACAGCGAAAATTAACAAATAAGTATCAAATTGCCATATTTGAAAATAAAAATGACAAAAATATACTTAACATCACCCCAGAGAAAAATAAGAAATCTACCAACCGTCATTTACCTAAAATGAGAAGATTATTAGAAAAGAAATTTCTCTACAGTATCAGTTGGAGACCTCTTCCAGGAGAGAACCTCAGGATCCAGTAAATTAACAGTACCGCTGGATATTTAAAAGAAGAGTTAGGACAAACATATATATTTGATCACTACCATATGATATATTTCGCTTTCAATCACTCTTCATTGTATTCGTC
The DNA here is from genome assembly GCF_000699045.2 of Agrilus planipennis. NCBI lineage: Eukaryota > Metazoa > Arthropoda > Insecta > Coleoptera > Buprestidae > Agrilus > Agrilus planipennis. Next base: position 16,732 of record NW_020439130.1, read on the forward strand.
ATATTTAAAGCTATTAAATGCTGCTACTCTTATCAAATATAAAATTGGAAAAAGTAAAAGAAATGGACCAGCACAAGACTACCAGATCCCTACGCCCATAAAGGAAGTTAACTTAAAGAAAATAACTATCAAAACATTAAACGACTTATATCTATAAGAGATCAAGTCAGTTGTATTAAAATATTCAACCTATTTGTATTATTTATACATTACAATAATTGGTAAATGTCTAGATGATGGCCCTTACCCCCTTTGGTGGATGGTATCGAAAGAGGAGGTCTCCCCCACCACCACTGTACCATAAAAAGTTCGTGGCGGTCTCACCCCCATAAAAAGTTATGGGGTTGAAAGTTGATTATTTTGACAATTTTCATACACTATAATTCAAATAAAATTCAATAAAAAAAATATTTTCAAGCGGGTCGAGGTGGGAGATCGAAAGAGGGTGGTCACTTGAACAAAACCCGATAACCTAACCTAACCTACCCTNACTTAATAAAATAATTGTTTTTAAAAATAAAGTTTCATTAATTGAAAAGATAATTTTTTAGCGTTGTCATTTATTCATTTTTTAATTAAATTTATATAAAGTCTCATGTGTTAATAAACAATATTCCTTGATAAGGAACATAGAATAATTATTTCTATGACGAAATGAGGCGTGCAATGGAATCCGGGCAAATGTAAAGTGTCGCGCCTGAAGAATTAATTTTATTTTAGTAGCATAAGCGATCTCGTATCAGTAATTTTTACATCTTTGAGATATCGACCTCTCTTCCAACTCTTGCGACCTACCTACCTGCTGAATAATAGCTCATTTACTTGTTTATACGCATATTTCGCAGTAAATATTGAGAAAAATTGTGGAACACACGAGAACGATATTTTTTGCGTAAAAAAGGTCATTATATATAACATTTTTCAAATCAATATTTTTTAACAAACCCAAATTAAAAGATCTTCATTAGACATGAAGCTATCAACTTGATTGCCTATAATCTTAATAAAATAAAAATGTTAGAATGCGGCGCAAGCTAGATTCGTGCTGGTTTTTCGTCAGGTAAAAGGGTAAACAACATTGCCACCAATTTATTTCTTCACCTAGTTCGTGCAGTGTATATGTCCTGATCAAAGAAACTCATGTAACGATACTATACGTATAATTAATACATAAGCAGGTAGATACCCAAAGAAGCCGTAGCTTCTATTATGATATATTACCCTAATAAACTGTTTCAAGGGAGCCGTAGTACAGACCTCCCTTGCCGTTTTTACTGTAACGTATTTTGTAAAAGAGGTTGCCTAGTTCGAAAACGATTTGTTTGAACATTAATAAGACCCCTTTAAGACTTAATTTCTGATTTAAAACTACTAGAAAATGATTATCACTAGATACGAAGAACTACACTAACACTTAACAAATGTCATATTCACTTAAAGTTTAAATTATTAAATTAAACAAGCCAACAATATAATCGTAATTATTAATAAAAAAAAAATTCATAATTTCACACAGCACATGTAAGCTGAATAAGCTCATAGAAGCGCCGGCGTACATGCATGATTCTCGTAACTCTTGATAGACCCGCTCCAGATTTCCTACTTCAAGTTACTCGATTCGTAACTAACAGCAATCGCAGTACTCATTACTATTTTGTGAAACTTTCTGGATGCTTTTCAGGTGTCATTGCATAAATATGAAAATTCATGGTACAGACAACCTCTGAGGAACTGTATGATATGCAGAATGCAACTACTGCAAGGGCTGTTTTATGATTTTATCATTTTTCTTGTGATCTTAGTAGTGGGTATAGTTTATAGCGGATAGCGGAGCAAATTGCAATCTATCTAGCAATTTATTTTTATTATTGAAACCTTTGTGCTTGGAATGAGTCCAGTTAAAGTGGTGCTGTCTGATATTGCTGCTAGTAAGGGTGAAGGCTTAATGGCTGTTGAAGTCGATGTTTATTATGACATAACCAAACTTTTAGAAGCAAGCTGCAAATGAACCGGTGACAACATCATTTTATTAATTTGAATACCCTTATCGATGCCACAGTTACAAAATCGAATCGACTGATATCAGTACAAAATGATTTATACTAGATACGGTTTATGTGTTCTTTGTAGTTTATTACTACTGTTGATTAATAGTAGTTTTAGTGTTGAAAATGTAATTTATGCTGTTAATTGTGGTGGAGAAGCACATACTGATGTAAATGGAATTCGCTATGAAAGGGATCCTTTACATGGAAGAGTTGGAATAGCTTCTGATTATGGGAAGAGGTTGTTTATAGGTAGAATTCCCCCACAAGACCAAATTTTATATCAAACAGAAAGGTGAAAAATGAATGATATGTTAATTTACAATAAGTTTATTAGTTGATGTTGCAGATATCATACAAACACTTTTGGATATGATATACCTATACCAGATGATGGTGATTATGTTATTGTCTTAAAGTTTTGTGAAGTTTATTTTACAAGCCCTGATCAGAAAGTGTTTGATGTGGTTCTTAATGGCGATCACACTGTTGTTGCAGATTTGGATATTTTTGATAAAGTCGGACGTGGTGTAGCACATGATGAATATATTCCTTTCACAGTTTCAAAAGGTAGTAATATTAAAATAATTATAGCCTATAAAATTACAATGATTTTTAGGTCGGCTTTTTGTAAATGGGGAAGAATCTGATATTAGGGGAGGCAAGATACGTATAGAATTTATTAAGAGTTACAAGGATAACCCTAAAATTAATGCAATACTAGTTTTAAAGGGAAAATTAGAAACTGTTCCTAAGCTTCCACCTCCAGAACAAGAACCTGCTGAAGAAATTAGAGAAGAGTCTGAATATGTTCCTAAAAATAGGAAACCTAGTGGACCTAAACAACCGGATCCATATTCCATGGATGATTCATCAATGATGCTTCCAATATTTATTGCAATAGGAGCATTTATTCCATTATTATTTTGCTTATGTAAATTGTGATTTTAAAATGATAGGGATAGTCAACTTACTAATTTGAAAGGGTATATTTACATTTAGTTTGAAAGGTATTGGGTGTGGGAATTAGAATAAAGCAATGTACTTAGTAAAGGGCTGCATGAATGTATGAATAGGGTTCTTGAAATACAAGCTTTTGTTGAAGCAAAATTTGCAACCAATATGAACAAAATTTATACTCTAAAGAACCCAATAATAGTTCTCTATTATTTTATACCTTAATCATATATCGTACCTATGTACTAAAAATTAGGTATTTTATTTCTTTTGAATAACAGGAAAAACAATTGATTTTCATTCAAAAATTAAACAAGGAAGTAAGCTACTGAAAATAGTAAGTAGAATAGATTATAATAAGAAAGGAAACCATTATTATACAGAATTTTTTGTGTTCATTATGTATAAGTAATTAAGTTCCCATTGGTAGAATTATGACGAAACTGTACATTTTAATTTAAATAATGCATTATTAACTTTTGTTGCTGGTGTTTTGAAGGTTTAATTATGGTTAACATCTTAAAATTTTTTATTTATTTGTAAATACAAATATAAATAAAGGAAATGCAAAGTATTGGTTGTCATTAACAATAATTAAATAATTTTATCTAAAACTAAAAATTCATTCAGTTCTGACAGGGCAGTGGAAGTTGAATTACCTCTTTTTCCAGATACATCTTGTACAGGGTTTTTCAAATTTAATTGACATTAGATGTATTAAGGAAACTAAGAAGATTTGGCGGTAGAAGTTATGGAGGATAAATCGTTTTACTAAAGAACTTCAACTGTCGATATCGGCCACTTTTATCTCAAATTCGTATGAAAAACAAAATTGTAAGTTTCTTAGATACCTAATAATTTAATTTTTTAAAGATCTCTGCCGCAACTCATCATTATAAGGTCATCAGTCCTAAGACTGGTTGGACACGTACCTCCACTCTTTCCTATACTGAGCTAAACTTCGCATTTCCCTAAAACTAGAACAGCCCACATCCTTAACTATTTACGGACAGTAATCTAATCTAGGTCTACCTCTACCCCTCCTAACTCCTGTTTCTGTCTCTAATATGCCTCTGACTAAACCTTCATGCCTGAGAAGGTGTCCTACCAACCTATCTCGCCTATTTTTTAATATCTTCCATAGAGTCCTCTGTTCNAATGTTGAAATTTGTACTAGTTATGTTTAACGTCATACCAAAATTGAACTTCATAATTTATACAGGGCGTTTAAAAAATATCTGAAGTATAAGACCCTCAAGCACTCAGACTAAAAAAGTGAGTAATGTTTTTATGTACCTTTAACAGATTTGTATACGTTCAAAGTACATACTAGCACTACTCAATCCTACCCATTTTGTTACTCAGAAAATAAGTAGGTAATGTCTGGCGGCTCTGGGATCTTGCTTTATTATGATCAACGGGCTTATTAGATTTAATTTTAGGCCGAGTTATTGAAAAAATACTTAATGTACTACGATGTATTTCTTTCAAGTCGGTTACTGAAATATGGGTCAATCCATCAGTACAAGCATTGTTTTGATCTTTGTACTGTACATAAAAATTATACTCCAAAAAGAAAAAATTATAGTCATACAGATATGGTTTTCTTGATCACAGATTTGTGTTATTCTCTTGTAAATACACTACAACTATTGGAAGTTCCTTACCTTCGAAATTCTGGAAAAGACAGCTCCACAAGTGAAATGTCGGGGAAGCCCGAAAACAAATAATAATATTACAAATAACTGTTAAGTTAACTAAGAAGTGTTGAAATTCTTACCAGTTATAGTCGTCTCTAATAGCTAATGTTATACTAAAATTGAACTTCATAATTTAAATTGGACATTCAGAAACAAAGTTTAAAAAACTACCGTATCACGCCGCTGTTCGGGTGCGAAACATGGACAGTGAGCGCGGCGAAAAAGAAACTGTTAGAAGCGTTCGAAATGTGGTGTTACAGACGAATGATGAGGATACCGTGGATAGAGAAAGTTAGAAATGAAGAGTTATTAGGAACAGTAGAAGAACAAAGAACTCTATGGAAGTCAATAAGAAATAAGCGAGATAAGTTAGTAGGACACCTTTTCAGGCACGAAGGTCTAGTCAGACATACTAAAGGCAGATACGGAAGTTAGGAGGGGTAGAGGTAGACCTACATTAGATTACTGTTCGCAGATAGCTGAGAAGTTTGGCAACATCGCATTGCTTCGATGTGAGAGTCCTATTTTGCGAGTCTTACTTCTTATTAATATATGCGTCGCTATACATGATTTTTAGACACCCATTACGATAAAAATGAATTAAATTATTAAATAAGTAACATTTGTTCATCACTGATAGTATGTGACGTTATTTAAAATATGTAGGTATTAAGAACAAACTATAAAAGACAATAGATTAGGTAAACATTGATAGGTACCCATATGAATGTCATCTCGATAATTGTAATTTTATTAAGGCAAATTTCCACACCACCATTGAGGTATTGCTAAGGCGCGTTACTTTTTTTTGGGGTTCGCCAATGGCCCCGCTATCCCATTAGAAAAAATTAATTACAGTTTGAACGTTTCTAATTTACGGATTTTTGCTGTCTTACAGTTAGCTGAAATTGAATTGGAGTGGCGGGACTCTTACTTTCAATAATTTATAATTTTAACGTAATCATAAGCAAAACATTAGTAAAAGAAGATAAAATTTGGAAGAGTGCATCTTTATAATGTTTTCCACAACTACATATTTTTGAAAATTGTTAATGCTCCTAAAATTAGTTTTTAGTATTCAGCTCGTGGACATTGTGTCTGCAGATTTTTGTTATTACTTATTTCTTCAAGAATGGCATAAATGTGAAAAAACCTACACTGACATTATCATTAGGAACAGAAAATCTTCCTCTTTGTAAAAATAAATATGTCCAACGCAAAAGCCTTTATTGTTTATTATGAGCGAAACACAATTGTTGCAAATTATCTTTTTACCAGCACAATGAACTGCATATCCTGAAATGTAAATTTTTATGGAGTCATCTAAATTACAATTCATTAAATAATCGGAATTTAAAATATCAATAAACTGACTTATGTTTAAGGGATTTCAACAATTTAAATTTCTGTTTCATCAGTCTCTGGTAATTTAGGATATGTTAAAAACACATTCAAAACATTATCGACAGTGGATACTTTTTTTTCTGTTTTTATAATGTCACTTTCGTTCACGTGATGTATGTAAACAGCAGAATATTTTCATGGAGTTCCAATCTTTGCGAGGTATAGCACTTATGCATTTTTTTTCGCATTTCATCATTTTTTTGGGAATAAAAATACAGACATACTTACATTTTAAAGATGATTTATAATTTGAGTTGCAACCGGGAACACAACAGCGATGAGGTATTTTGTAAAAATAAACACACTATCTGACCTAACACTTCTTTCACTTAATAGTTAATATTACCATCTGCAATTAAAAATTGTATCCAAAGGCATTAATCACTAAAACACACTATAAGCATCCTTATTGCACATTAATTGCACGATATTTCCGCTAAAATTAAAATATCAAAAAACAACGAAAGAAAAACAACAACCAATGTATTAGTTGTAACATTCATTAACTGGGAAATCCTGGGACTCCCACAGTGTTGTCAAGTAAACCTTCAGCACGGCTTACAGGCTTAAGTAGAGACGGCTTGGCAGATAGTTAAGGATATGGGTTGTTCTAGTTTTAGGGAAATGCGAAGATTAGCTCAGGATAGGAACGAGTGGACGACCTTATGATGATGATGACCTACCGTATTTTACTTTGGCATTTGATTCCTCTTTTTATCTTCTTTCAACCCACATGGATGTCTTATATTGCTTTATTTGAAAATTTTTGAGAAATTTGGAATTTTATCTGAAATAGATAATTTCATGGCATAACAAAGGTATGACATGGACAATTAACAGCTACCGCAAATGTTGAAATCAAAAGTTTATTTTTCTTTTTTTTATATTACAAAAATTCAGATATAAATACCTACTTAATTCTGTGTTTATGGAGAATCCCATAAAAGAAAATTCTGGACATTATTAACTTGTAAACATACATCTTATGTTTTCATAATATTGTAGCGACCACGAGCGTGATTGTGTGCGATCAGGCATACGTGTGTGTGAGCGGCTTATCGATTCGCCGACTAGCCGCGGGCGCTTTTCTTCATGTGCGCCGTATCTGTGAACGTGTGTGTCGTACCTGCGTTCCGGGAAAGCAATTAAACAGTTCAAAGAAAACGAGACATCTCTGGACGACAGGAGAATGTTCCTGAAAGAAGGCAAGGGAGTATAAAAAGGAAGAGACGATCGCCGGAGTAGAGTAGAATAAATTGACCGTTGCAGAAGTGAATCAAGAAATAAATTGATAGTGATAGAAGTGAAATAAATAAAACTGCAAATAATAACAGAAGTGTAAATAAATAGAATAATTACCTAGGTTTAGTAATAATTTAATAGCACTTTTAAGTTCAATAATAATTAGTGTAAATAAATAGTTTTCTTCTTAAAAGTTAATTTGTTAAACCCACGAACATTACAATATTCTTTCAATCGATCAAAAAAACAAAAACCAACAAAAAATCTTTAATATCCTTATTCCGTCAAATTCCTCTTAAATGAGGATACATACAGTTTATTAAATTATCTGAATGTTGTTTCTTAAACGATGTTGTATTCTCCTTAAATACAGAATGAATTACCTAATTAAATTAGAATTGCAGTATTCAATATAACCTTGGACTTTTATGATTTTTGTAACATAAAAAAGAAAGATAAGGTTTTGGTTTTTAACATTCGCTATAGTTGTCAGTGGTCTATGGCATACTTCTGTTATGCCAAAATCAGTGAAACTATTCCAGATAAAAGTTTAAATTTATTTAAAAATTTTCAAATAAAGCAATATGACTTTTTTTACGCCCAATATAAATTAGTCGGAAATCGGAAAATTTAAAACTTGAGATGAATATATATATAATAGGTTAAAGTAAAGACGGTGCAAATGCAGTTTCTTTTGGATTAGTCAATAAAAATGATAGGGGAGATAGATAGAATTTTGCGATAAATTTAACCGTCCCGAATATGCTTTATTCAACCATTACGTTAGGAAGCGCTATACGTGGAAGATTGCAGGTGATTTAGGGAGATATAACCTAGATTACATATTTATTAGGCAACCTTTTGAAGATGATTTGCTGCCGCCACACATTCTCCACCGGCCAGTTCTCATCAAAACTAAATCGGTCACCCTGCGGAGCAGCGCAGCCCTGCTCCTCGGCAAGCAGCATGTAAGCTAACAACACCGCCCAGGCCAGCCGCAACGTGACGCCCAATCTTGCCACAACACGCCGCCGTTCACCATGTCCCTTGACCGACTAGACGTCCAATTGCCACCCTTTGTGCCTTCCAACCCCGAACTCTGGTTTTGCATGGTCGACCGTAGCTTTGAGGCCTACGGAATTACGTCCGAATCAACAAAGTTTGGGTATGTACTAGGCAACCTTGACCCTCACTATGCGGCGGAAGTGCGTCATATCATTGTTAATCCCCCAGTGACTAAACCATATGCCACCATTAGGGCAGCACTCATTCGTCGGCTGGGCATCTCCCAAGAAACACGGATGAAACAACTCCTCGAGCCTGGAGATTTGGGAGACAGGAAACCCACGCAATTTCTGTGCCATCTACGCGGTCTGGCCGGAACCACTATGTCGGACAATTTACTGCGAACCATTTGGTCAAGTCGTCTTCCTCCTAATATTCANACAGGAAACCCACGCAATTTCTGTGCCATCTACGCGGTCTGGCCGGAACCACTATGTCGGACAATTTACTGCGAACCATTTGGTCAAGTCGTCTTCCTTTTAATATTCAAGCCATCATCGCAACTATGCGCGATAAGAATCTGGATGAAACAGCAAAGGTCGCCGATTACATCATGGAAGCAACTCAAACACAGTCCATGATAACAGCTACGACCACACCTACTCTCCAGCACGATACCATCCAACAACTGACCAACATGGTACATACCCTCCAGATGGATCTGAACAACATGAGACGACACATGGCAAGAAAACTGAAGAACCAATACCGTTCAAATTCGCACAGTTCTCTACCTCGACAGCGTTCCAACCACAATATTAGGGCAAATGGTCAAGGACAAGGCACACAAACGCATCCCACCATGACGGATGACAACAGGAAATTAACCAACAAACCACGTATGGCAACAACAAGTGAGGTCCACACAGCGCAACGTCGCCTATTTGTAACGGACAGAGCCACAAACCAAACATTTCTGGTCGACACCGGTGCGGATATCTGCGTGTATCCCAAGTCACTAATACCTGGGCCATGTCAGAAATCCACATTCACGCTACAAGCAGCAGACGGCACCAACATACCGACCTATGGTACTATTATTCTGTCGCTCAACTTAGACCTACGAAGATGTTTCCCATTGCGTTTCATTATAGTCGACGTCACCAAACCAATTATCGGTGCAGATTTCCTAGCCCACTATCAACTGCTGGTAGATTTAAGCAACCAACAACTCTTGGATCGACTGACACACCTCACCACCGCTGGTCAAGTAATCAACTGCTGCCAACCTTCCGTCACTTTCGTTACAGGAACGAAACCGACCACTTCGCCATACCACGAGATACTTCGTGATTTTCCGTCATTAACTCGACCCAACAGCCACATCACCTCTTCGAAACATGCAACAAGGCACTATATCAACACTACCCCCGGTCCACCCGTATCATGCAAACCACGACGTTTAGCCCCGGACCGTTTCTCTGCCGCCAAAAGAGAATTTAAAACGTTGGTACAACTGGGTATCGTACGTCCCTCCTCCAGCCCCTGGGCATCGTCACTGCATATGGTCCCAAAGAAAGACGATGAATGGCGCCCATGCGGAGACTACCGTGCTCTCAACGCGAGAACAATCCCGGACACGATAGACTTGGTTAGAGCGTATAACCAAATTCCAGTCGCAGAGGAAGACATTCCAAAGACAGCCATTACAACACCTTTTGGATTGTTCGAGTTTCCTCACATGAATTTTGGTTTACGTAACGCCAGCCAAACATTTCAACGTTTTATTGACGAAGTGTTACACGGCCTTGATTTCTGTTTTGCTTACATCGACGACATACTGGTCGCATCAGAAAATGCTGAACAGCACAAACAGCATTTACGCACGTTATTTACTCGTCTACATTCATACGGAATACTGCTTAACCAAGCAAAATGCAACTTTGGTAAACAGGAAGTCTCTTTTCTAGGTTATTCTGTCTGGGCAAATGGAATACGCCCTTTACCCGACAGAGTAACAGCAATCTCCAATTTCCCCAAGCCTACTACCGCAAAACAATTGCGACGATTCCTGGATATGCTCAACTTTTACAGGAAGTTCCTGCCTAACGCTGCCCGCACTCATTCTGCTCTGAATGAACTTTTACTGGGGAAAATCAAAGGAAATGCACCACTACAACGGAATCCCACAGCCAACGAGGTATTCAATTCAAGTAAGGAGCAACTGGCGCAGACTACTCTCCTGCACCATCCACAACCAGATGCTACCTTAGCAATTTTCTGTGACGCATCCGACCATCACTTGGGCGCTGCGTTACAACAATTCCACAATGGAACCTGGGAACCCCTTGCATTTTTCTCCTCCAAGCTATCGAACGCTGAAGTTAAATACAGCGCCTTCGACAGAGAACTTCTCGCGATTTATCGCAC
>NW_020439130.1:32586-40559 GCF_000699045.2 Agrilus planipennis
GTGTAATTTTGAAATGCGCGCCTTAGGTTACGCTTCATAGTTTGATGTATAGATGGCAGTGAAATTCGAAGTTTTCTTTGCCAATACCATTTATATATATATTCCAAGTGTCGTCTACTAATGTGGGGTAAACTTAGATGTCACTACTATCGTCCAAATCTCGAGAGTTTTACATCTATTTACCTAGTCTAGGGTTCAGATCTAACTGCGACCGTAGGAGTCGCATGGTCGAAATAGGCAGGCTGCAGATGTAATAGGGATGATGACAGTAACCAAGAATCACTAAAATTATGATGTAAATTAATAATATAGAACTAAAGTATTCTAAAAAACAATATTTGTTTTTTATTACAACTGCGCTTAAGTTAATTTTAGTAAAAATAAAAGTACAAAACCTGACTATCTGCCATATTAGATCAAACGCCAATAGGAGGCGCGTGACGTCACGCTTTCGTAAACATTCTAACGTTCTGTTTAACGGTCGAACTTGTTAGCTTGTTTTGCTCACTTAGATATTATTTGCTCCATTTATCTGATTTTTGATAGTTAAAAAATTAGTATTGTGTTATTATAAGAGTCCGAAAAAGAAAAGTTAGCTATGGAACAAGGATTTATCAAGGCAAATAGCTCAAATTTGCCAAGGATCGATTTATTGATCTTGGGAGGATTTTTCGCATTAAACAACGATTTCTGCTCGTCTGAATTTCGAAATATTAAAACTTCCATGTAAGTATTGTTTATATTTATAAATCAAGACATAATTTCCGACCGTAATTTCCTCAAAAAGACATACACTTACCTATTTGATCTCTAAAGGCGATCATTTATAACCTCAATTTAAAAAGGAAAAGTATTACGATTAATGTTCTCTGTTAATTTCAGATCTTCAAGACCATCATATGGTGATGACGCTGTGAGCTATGTACAGCTAAAGCGTGATGGGAAAATTTGTACTGTAAAGGGTAAAATTTGCCCAGAACATAAGGTACATGCGAAATTGCACGCTGTCTCAGTAGTAGTGGACGAAGAAGAAGAAGTAGTTATCTCTGTGCAATGTCACGATTGCGTTGCGTCTAAAGGAGGTTGCAAGCACTCAATAGCTTGCCTCATGTGGATTCACCGGAGGAGTGAAGAGCCATCCTGTACAGCTGTCGCATGTTACTGGAAAAAATCCAAACTGTCCAGGGTTGGAAATAGTCTCAAGTGTATAACAGCAAAGGAATTGTCAAATGGTGCACCTAGCTTACCATCAAATAGTAGTATTCTTAATAAGTTTTTGGATATGGGAAGAAAAAGAAAACTCAATAATTGTGAGCTATTAAAATATCAATCTGATTAAGTTTGGAATAGTATTCAAAATTTATCAATGCATCAACTTGTGCTGACATATAAAGAGAAATGTTGCGAGATATTTCTGGAAAAATTAGTACTGTCTGATGAAACTATTACTCAAATAGAGGTAGAAACCAGAGAACAACATCATAGCAAGCTTTGGTTTGAATTGCGTTATGGTAGAATTACAGCATCACGAGTTTATGAATTTAGTCGGTGTAAGAAAAATGATGGAACTCTTATAGCATTGATAATGAGAGGGAGTATTCCAGACAACGCTGCTATGAAACGTGGTAGGACATTAGAAAACGAAGTCCGAAAAACTGTCAGCATGCAACTTGGCAAGAAAATAAAGAAGTGTGGGCTCATGTTGTCTAATGAGTACTTCATGATAGCAGGATCACCAGATGGGATCTGTGAAGATAGTGTTATTGAAATTAAATGCCCCACAAGTGATAAAACATATCAAAATTATGTTAAAAATGGAAAACCAACAGAAAAATTTAATGCACAGATTCAGATGCAAATGTATTTGACAGGACTACAAAAGGGTTGCTTTTGCGTAGCTGATAGCAAGTTTAGCACAAATTTAATCAACAGTGACATTTACAAACTGCTTTTAATCTCGACATTATGCTTACTGGACACATCAAACATTTTAAAAGTAGTAAATGATTTAAATACCTACATCGAAATGGTCTTCAAAGAAATAAATTACAGATTTTGAAGATATAGCTGCTTGGTCTCGCCTTGCAAGATTAAGCCACGTATTTCTCACTTTTTTTTTCATTGGAACGATAATGAACAACTTATTCGGAGTTTTTATCGATGTATTATTACATTAAGGAACCGCACACCATCGATACTCATCAGAATTCATGATAACTATCGCTCAAAATAATTAATTTAATGTATCTCAATGCATGTAAACATGCAACGTGTCAACTGTTTACGAAACGGTGACGTCACACATAGACGCCATTACTATTCTATCGTTTTGGCGTAAAGTTTAAATTTTATTCTTTAAAACGCTAATTTTTCCTTAAAAACCTGAATTCTTTTCTGAAATAAAATTTATTTTGTATAAAGCAGTCACCTACAAACATCGTGGAGTAGTTTTTGAAAATCAGTCATCATCCCTATTATAGAAAATGTGAAGTCTGTAAATAGTTGTCGCGAGATCGACGAATCAGAGAGTTCAAGGCGGTACAAAGTGAAGAAGGAGAAGCGAAAAAGTGACAAAGTGTTTATAGTGAAGAATTGATAAGTAATTAGTAGTAGAAGTGTTGAATAGACAGCAATGTTTTAAATAAAAGTTGTAAAAGCATGTGAAGGTGTCATTTAGTGTCAAGTGTGGGGTTGAAGAAGAATGAAAGAATTAGAACCGAAGGAAGAGGATTTTGAAGAATTTCATGGAATATTCCAGAGCGTTCATCGGCCAATTTTCTGGAAGTTTCCATCAGCTGTGAGAAACCCTAGATAGTCATGTATCAATGAAAAGCTCTTGAAGAGAAGAAAATTCATTGAAGCTTCTGGAGATTTCCATTGATTACAAGAAATTCTAACAAGCGATTTACAGTTGGAAAGCTCTCGAAGAGAAAAGAGAAAATCCGAAGTCACTGAAGAATTCCATCGAACTTTCTAGAAATTTCCATTGGCTGCGAGGAATCCTAACAAGTGATACATGGTCCGAAAGCTCTCGAAGAGAGAAGAAAGAAGTTGGTCATTGAAGAATTTCATCGAAGTCTCCAGAAGTTCCTACCGATCGTGGCTTACCTTAACAAATCATACATAATTCGAAAACTCCCGAAGAACGAACAATGATTTTACTAAAATCGAATATTTTCATAGAACATTCTTGAAGAAATCGAAAGGTTTCATACCTTTTGTAACCAAAGGTACCTAAACAAAATTAGAGCAACAAATAAAAGTTATAATGGCAGAAATGAAGACAAGGCAAACCGAGATAACAAAAGAAATAAAACTGAGACAAAAAGAAATGAAACAGAAAATGGGAGATGCAAGAATTAAAAGCAGTGCAAGATGATATGAATATAGGATAGGAAGAAATGAAAGNATAAAACTTGTGACCCAACGATTTATTTGGCCATCTGCTAATAAAGATTGCGCTAAGTGGGCACGCGAATGTCTATCTTGTCAAAAGGCAAAAATTACCCGTCACGTTTTTCCACCCTTGGGCGAATTCAGACTACCATCAGAAAAGTTCGACCACGTCCACATGGACATAGTTGTGATGCCGCCCTCAGAAGGATACCGTTACTGTCTCACGTGTGTAGACAGATTCACACGTTGACCTGAAGCTTTTCCAATGACAGACCAAGAAGCCACAACAGTCGCACGAACGTTTTATGAAGGCTGGATCTGTCGTTACGGCACACCCCTAAGAATCACCACGGACCAAGGTAGACAGTTTGAGTCCCAGATTTTCAAGGAGCTTTCGCAGCTAACAAACGCAAAGCATATACACAAAGGCATACCACCCCGCAGCTACTGGCATGGTTGAGAGACTACACCGCCAGTTAAAAGCCGCTATAACTTGCCATCAAAACAGCAGCTGGACCAGGGTTCTTCCCACTATTCTTCTAGGAATTCGTGCAGCCTGGAAGGAAGATCTCAAGACTACAGCAGCCGAGATATTATATGGAAAACCACTAAGTCTACCAAGCGAATTTCTGGCACCAGACACCCGTCAAGCGCACACCACCACCCAGACATATGTACAGCAGCTTCGCGATCACTTCAGACTTCTACGACCTGTAGCTGGAAGCAGGCATGGTGGACAAAAAACCTTCATTTATGGAGATCTACGATCGGCCGAATATGTTCTAATTCGACGGGATGGTGCAAAGAAACCATTACAATTCTCATAAGATGGGCCATATAAAGGAATCAAACGAGGCGAACACTCTTTCATAGTTCAACTTCCTACCACAAGCAAATCTATATCAGTGCAAAGACTGAAACCAGCATACATCATGAAAGAAGAACAGCACTTCCAACCGATACTCACAACGAGGAAAATGGACGATCGACCAGCCCATACTACAACCCGGTTCGGTCGTCGAGTACATTTCCCTAGCTATATCCGAGCAAGCTGATCCACATCGTTCCTCACTGGAAGGGGGTCCTGTGGGAACACTCGGTATAGCAAGAAAACAAAAACGGCAAATACATACACAAATGTAAAGTGCTGAAATGTTCTTTGCCATTTAAACCATGTTAATAAATTTGTATAAATACCCTGTAAATATTCGAATAAATTAGTCTAACACCAGGCTCACTATTATTCGGATGCTGATAAAGTGTCAACCCTTGGAAGCTGTGATTTTGTGCCAATCATCAATGATGCAGATAATGTGTCCAACGATATTATAATCGGTTCTCAGAACCACAACTTTTGATAGTCACCTCTTACTACGACCACACAGGGTGACTACACATTTTTTACGTTCAATTGCTGCATATGTATTTATTTGTGAGACCATCGTAAGCGTTTATTGAAGAACAATTAGCTATCTGCTATGTAATGTCACGTATTTAAACACCTTCTTGCACTATTACTACCATTATTTAACTTTTTGCTGATTAATTAACACTTCTATTATTAAGTAGTTGTCAATTCATCACTATTTGAACACCTTGTAGGGAATATTTTGTAAGAATTGATTACTATAGTTCAGTTTCAAGCTTAGTTTAAGTTAAGAATGTACATAAACTTTAATAAATGAAGATTAAGAAATGTATAACGTTCAGCAAAGACCTCTGCTGTAGTACCTCCGGGTGGAGCAGCGGCACTTGTGTATATTTAATAAATTATATTGTTTTAAACAGTTAACAATTGATAAAAGCGTGAAGTTTCCTTCAGTCTCTTTAGTTTTAGCTAACGATTTCTATGTAAACAATCTTTTAACTGGACTACGAAAATTAGTTTATATAATTCAATTAAGTGAATGAGTTCTCGTTATTAGAATGTTTTTAACATGTTTCAAACGAACATAATTTTTGTCTGGATTCAACTGCAAGCAAAAAAAATATTGGGATCATAAAAATGACAGTATTAAGTATGGCATTTCTAGTAGTCACAAATTTCACCACCCATTAAAATTATTAGAACCCGTCAACATTTTAGCTAAGTGAATTATACCTGATTTATGGTTATGTAATATCGATTGGGACGAATCAATTTCCCAATCAGTATTGTCATAAAGAAACGACTTTTATGTATTTATTTATTTGTATAATTACTCCACCACGTCACAAAGAAACGAATTTATTTATTTAGAAATGCGACATAACTACTTTAATCTAATATTGAATATTGATTATATAATTTTGAATGACTACTAAACAATTTAACTACAGTTAATTAATAATTTAATAATATAATAACAATCTTAGCTTACCTTATTAGATAATTGGGGAACGTTGAAATGGCAGGGAACTGTCACAGAGTGAGACGGTAAGCCGTCTCACCACCTTTCACTTCACAACGGTTGTTATTTGACACAGAAGGTAAGTAGACACAGAAGGCAGTTTTAAATAAATAATGTAGATCTAACTTAATATAAATATAGGGATACCAGTGTACAATGCATGGTTGCAATACCGAAAACAGTATCTATAGATCAGTAGATGCTTTAGGTAGTGTTACATCACGGTTAATTTGGGCAAAACTAAAGGTCGCACAATTAAAATCAACTTCATTTCTGCTGTTCGAATTATGCGCAGTAGTACTACTTATTAGCAAATTTATATAAAAACACCAAAATTAGGATTGGTGAAGTTTCCCCGGTAGTTGTAGTTAAAATCAGTCTTCTGGTCGAATTCGCTGTTCCGATACATCAGGTTGAACGATGGTTGGATGGACCTATGTCAATAATAATTCTAATATTGTGCTGATTTATGGAGTTGTCTACGAATAAAGAGCACCGTTCAGTCTTGAAATGATGACTTCTTCGGGGGCTTGGTGTGGGTGAGTCAACTTGCGCCAAATACAATTGGCTGATCTTGGTTTTCCGACTGCTGTGTTTTGTTTGAGGGGCACTTATGTGCCCTAGTTTGCCGCAATTCCAACACTTTAGACGACTACTGCAGTTCTTTCAGTCTCGAACAAAATGACCAGTTCTTCCACTTTCTCGGCACTTTGGGTTCCATTCTTCCGTGTTTCTGGCAGTGGCTTTCTTCATGTTTATTACGCATTCCCTGATGAGCAACATGACAGTTTCATTTGTGATTGGATTGTCGGTGATTTCTGCTTATCGTACACGTTATGACCTCTGTACTACCATTATTTGGTCTATGAATTCTTAAGGGGGAGGGGTAGATTGATCTTACGAGGAGCTCCACATCGGACTCAAATCGCTGAAGAAACTCGTTATTGCTTTGGTTTCAGTTCAGTTGCATCTGATGTATCTGTTGTAGATGTTTATCGCCGCACCTCATTTCAAGGTGGTTGTCAAGATGGTGGAATAACTTCCACCACCAACCTTGTTGGAACTCTGGCATTCCTTGGAGGATATCCAACGCCTCTCCCCTTAAAGAAATTATTAGTGCTGTTGCTTTCTCTGAATTAGTTCAAATAAGCTATATATAAGCAGATAAAGGTAATACAGTGATAGCAATGCCTAAATTAGATTACATTACCAAAGTTAAAACATTTTTGAGAGAAAATCAATTTACAGAGATTAAAAAAGACCCTACTCAAGCTTTTCAAAAAACGGTTAAATCTATTATTAAAAATTCAGTAGCGTTAATTTCCGATAAACAGAAATCCAATTTATTAATTATGAACCCCCAACCCCCCAAATTATATGGTCTTATTAAATTAACTAAAGATAATCATCCAATTAGACCAGTTGTTTCATTTGTTCAAGCTCCTTGTGTAAATATTTCAAAATATTTAGTAAATAAAATTAAACAATTAACAAATTTCAAACCCAAGTTTACGCTGAAGAACTCTACAGATCTAATCAACAAAATGTAAATTGGTTTCTTTCGATGTGTGCAACCTTTTCGCTAGTGTACCTCCTAATGAAGTTGTATCATTGGTTAAAACCCATTTAGAAAATAATAGAGTTAATCCCATAATAATAGATGAATTAATAAGCTTATTGACTATGTGCTTGAAACAGAATTATTTGGTTCTTGATAACACATTCTTTGAACAACAACAAGGCTTGGCTATGGGCAACCCTTTAAGTCCACTTTTAACGGATATGTTTATGAACGATTTAGAAACTGTTATTTCTTCTAATACTGCATATACTGGCACCGTTACGTGGACGATATATTAGTATGTTTTAACGGAACGGATAGACAATTAACTAACTTGTTCAATTTCCTAAATGAATTACACCCTAAAATAAAATTTACATTGGAAATAGAAATAGGCAAATCTATAAATTTTTTAGACCTCACTCATCATCATAAGCTCATCAGTCCTAAGACTGGTTGGACACGTACCTCCACTCTTTCCTATCCTGAGCTAAACTTCGCATTTCCCTAAAACTAGAACAACCCACATCCTTAACTATTTGCGAAGAGTAATCTAATCTAGGTCTACCTCTACCCCTCGTAACTCCTGTTTCTGCCTCTAATATGTCTCTGACTAGACCTTCATG
>NW_020439130.1:42423-94303 GCF_000699045.2 Agrilus planipennis
GAATTCCAACTTCAGCTATACCTGCATGCGCTCCCATACTAATATGTATCTGGTTTTACTCTTAATTGCTTTCTCTTTAATTCTATACTGTCTAATTCTATGTATTCCTATAAACTAGTGTCTTCACCCTCTCTCTAACTACTTTTCCTTCTAGAACTTTCTATCAAATTTACGAACAACCCTGTCCTATAAATACTCCAAAAATTCTTATCTATACACAGTTCTCGTCTACCGCCTCTACTACCATTCGTAAGTGCTTCTGTATTCTATTGTTATTCGCTACATTGTTTTCATTTTTGTTGTTATCTTTGTTATTGTTACTGTTTTGTTATCTTGCTCTTTTTGTCACTTTGTTCTTATATGTCTGTTGCATTTTTCCTGTGCCTTTTTGTTACTTGTGTTTTCGTTGTTATTGTTATAAATTGTTATTTGTTATTAGTGTTTTCTTGGTACTTAAATAATTTAACACCAAAAGACACTAAAGCTCCATTTATCTGATTTTTGATAGTTAAAAATTAGTATTGTGTTATTATAAGAGTGCGAAAAAGAAAAGTTAGCTATGGAACAAGGATTTATCAAGGCAAATAGCTCAAATTTGCCAAGGATCGACTTGTTGATGTTGGGAGGTTCAAAGAAATAAATTACAGAATTTGAAGATATAGCTGCTTGGTCTCGCCTTGCAAGATTAAGCCACGTATTTCTCACTTTTTTTTTCATTGGAACGTTAATGAACAACTTATTCGGAGTTTTTATCGATGTATTATTACATTGAGGAACCGCACACCATCGATACACATCAGAATTCATGATAACTATCGCTCAAAATAATTAATTTAATGTATCTCAATGCATGTAAACATGCAACGTGTCAACTGTTTACGAAACGGTGACGTCACACATAGACGCCATTACTATTCTATCGTTTTGGCGTAAAGTTTAAATTTTATTCTTTAAAACGCTAATTTTTCCTTAAAAACCTGAATTCTTTTCTGAAATAAAATTTATTTTGTATAAAGCAGTCACCTACAAACATCGTGGAGTAGTTTTTGAAAATCAGTCATCATCCCTATTATAGAAAATGTGAAGTCTGTAAATAGTTGTCGCGAGATCGACGAATCAGAGAGTTCAAGGCGGTACAAAGTGAAGAAGGAGAAGCGAAAAAGTGACAAAGTGTTTATAGTGAAGAATTGATAAGTAATTAGTAGTAGAAGTGTTGAATAGACAGCAATGTTTTAAATAAAAGTTGTAAAAGCATGTGAAGGTGTCATTTAGTGTCAAGTGTGGGGTTGAAGAAGAATGAAAGAATTAGAACCGAAGGAAGAGGATTTTGAAGAATTTCATGGAATATTCCAGAGCGTTCATCGGCCAATTTTCTGGAAGTTTCCATCAGCTGTGAGAAACCCTAGATAGTCATGTATCAATGAAAAGCTCTTGAAGAGAAGAAAATTCATTGAAGCTTCTGGAGATTTCCATTGATTACAAGAAATTCTAACAAGCGATTTACAGTTGGAAAGCTCTCGAAGAGAAAAGAGAAAATCCGAAGTCACTGAAGAATTCCATCGAACTTTCTAGAAATTTCCATTGGCTGCGAGGAATCCTAACAAGTGATACATGGTCCGAAAGCTCTCGAAGAGAGAAGAAAGAAGTTGGTCATTGAAGAATTTCATCGAAGTCTCCAGAAGTTCCTACCGATCGTGGCTTACCTTAACAAATCATACATAATTCGAAAACTCCCGAAGAACGAACAATGATTTTACTAAAATCGAATATTTTCATAGAACATTCTTGAAGAAATCGAAAGGTTTCATACCTTTTGTAACCAAAGGTACCTAAACAAAATTAGAGCAACAAATAAAAGTTATAATGGCAGAAATGAAGACAAGGCAAACCGAGATAACAAAAGAAATAAAACTGAGACAAAAAGAAATGAAACAGAAAATGGGAGATGCAAGAATTAAAAGCAGTGCAAGATGATATGAATATAGGATAGGAAGAAATGAAAGAAGAGTTGAAAGCAGTTCAGAAAGAAATGAAACAGAAAATGGAGGAAGTACAGGAAGCAATAAATACGAGGATGGAGGATAACTAAGTAATATTAGAAATAAAATGGAAAGGAAGATAGAAGATATAGAAACAAGGGAACTAAAAAAGGAAAAGAAGATAGAAGAAAAGGAAATCATAGTGGAGAAGGTGCGAGGCCATCAAAAATTACACCTCCGCATTTGATGTAACGATTTCGTGGTCTGTTTATCTGAAGCAGTTTAGAGTAGCAGCAGAGTTAAATTCATGGACTGATTTAGGGAAAGTAACAGCACTAATAATTTGTTTACGAGGTAAGGCGCCGGATATCCTCCAAGGAATGACCGAGTCTCAGCAGTATGACTTTCATCATCTTGTCAACTGCCTAGAAATGAAGTACGACGATAAACATCTATGGTAGGTACATCAGACGCAACCGAAAAGTCGTAAGCAAAGAAGTAACGAGATTCTCAAAGATTTGAGTCCGATGAGGAGCGTCCTGTAATATGAGTCTACCCCTCTGCCTCAAGAATTCATAGACCAAATAGTAGTACAAACATTTATCGACGGAGTTAGGGACGGTGAACTACAGCTAGTTCTTACATTAGCACACCACAAGACTCCAATTGAAGCGTTGACGCATGTCCTAGAGTTTGAAGCAACAAAGTAAGCTTTCAGAGGTCATATACGTGTACCACAAGCAGAAATAGACGACAATCCAACCGAAGGTGTCATGTCGCTCATTAGGGAATGCGTAATCGATGTGAAGAAAGTTACTACTAGAAACATGGGAGAATGGAACCCAAATTGTTGGGAATGTGGAAGAATTGGCCATTTTGCTTGAGACTGCAGTGGTCGTCTGAAGTGCTGGAATTGCGGCAAACTAGGACACATAAGTGTTCCTTAGACAAAACACGACAGTCGAAAAACTAAGGTCAGTCAATTTTATGGAGCGTAAGTTGGCTCCCCTTATCAATCTTCCGAAGAAGTCATCATTTCAAGACTACGGTGCTCTTTATTCGTAGACAGCTCCATAAATCAGCATAATTTTAGAATTATTATTGACGTAGGACCATCCAACACCATCGTTCGACTTGATATGGTATGGAAATGGCGAATTAGACCCAGACACTTAACTATAGCTTTCAGAGAGATTTCACCATCCATGGAGAGTGCAATGTCGAAATTAGAATTAAAAATGCGATCTTATACATCATTGGATCTTCTTGAAGAACATGGAATCGACTTAAATCTGAACATCTCTAAAATGCGCATCGGTGGAGAACAAATAGTAATGACAAATCCTAAAATGGAGCTTACTGCCTACAAAGTAATCGTAGAAGAAAATCGAGTACCACCAAGTCACCCCGAGAGCATTGTAAAAGTCACAGTACACAACGACATCGGCGGATTGGTGAGCGTAATTGAACGAGACAGCCAAGACCTGACACAGAAAGCATTATTGATGGAGCATACGCTCGTAAAAAGTGGAATATCATCGATACCTGTTAGAATAGTCAATTTGAATGACTTCGAACAAAGGATCTGCGAAGGTACAGAGTTGGGTGTATTTAAACCGGTAGTTGAAATCGACCACTGTTATTGGTAAGAAGAATCCAAGACGAAACCGACATCAGTTCCTGCAACTTTAAGTAGCTCAAGTAGTAGTCAAGTAACTATCTCAACAAGCTGCAAGAAAGTGAAATAACTTCTTCGCCGTTGTTGAGACCTTTTCTTGGAAACAGAAATCTCGAAATTGTAAAGAACTTAGAAATAGATTGTAAAATTAGAAAGTGTACTTTTTAACAGCATGCCGAGGGTGGTCGATCATATCATAAATTGTAAGTTGTAGTTTTTTAGAAATAGCACCGTACCGTCACAAAGTGACCCTGACTAAGTTACCGAGGGTGGGGTGTGGCGACGGTACTGGATACATTTTAACTTGAGTTTTAAGAGAGACTCAAATTGAACTCAAAAAGACGGTTGACTTTGTAACAAAAGAAAAGAAAAAACTTTGTACTTGCACTAAAAATAAAAATTAATTCGAACTGCAATCTGTATTTTAATACAGCGTTTTAACAAGTGGTTAAGACGCAACAGCCGTTTTCAACACGGCTTCATCCTGTCAGATCAAAACTTTGATAGGACCAACTTAACATACCACCGCATCAACACTGGAGCACCTAGAAGAGCTCCTTAACGGAATCGAGAGGAACTCAATAACCTCATAAAAGACATGCATAAGCAAGTGTAATGCGTTTTCGCAAATTCAGAAAGATATGTATGTGATAAGTAGGCGGAGCGAGTGTGTGGTGTGATGCGAAGTAGTGTAGTGAGGGAAGGTGCAAGGGCAGTAGTTGAGCAAGTCCAAAAGGGTGCGGACCCATGTAAATAGCTGTTGAATAAAGAATATTATACATACAATTATTAGTCTTGTGTGACATCATTTAAAACCCTCACAATTATCAGAAGTGGGATCGAAGGAGTTAAATGTGTCATTGTGTACGTCATTAATACAAAGGGCTTGAGTTCTCGATAAAATAAGTAATAACTGCTAGTGAATTTACATTGTTTGTGGTTCAATTACTCAAGATTTATATCAAAAGTGTGAAAATGAGTGATCCAAGTGCACTCACGGTGATGGAATTAAAAGAGCAATTACGTAAGCTGGGTTTATCCACTACAGGAAATAAAAATGAGCTTATGATGCGATTGATGGAAGCAGATCCTGAGGGAATATGGATGGNTGAGTAAACCATCGAACATTATCGTACTCGCTCACTAACATAATTGTTGTTGTATGTTATATTACGTTAGATCCAACGAAATAAATAGTTTAATTAGGCTGCAAGAATCCCTAACAAGTCCATATATCATTGGAAAGCTCTAGAATAAAGAAGAACGAATCCGACTTAATCAAAGACATCTATGAGAAGTTTCTACTGATCGTGTCTTACTACGCCCCCCCCCCCTGAAAAATGTACATCGTTGGATAGCTCCATAAGAGAGAAGAACGAATTTGACGTCAACAACGAATTTCATCGAAACTTCTGGAAGTTTTCACGTATCTCGAGTAACCCTAATAAGTCATTCACCTTTAGAAAACTCGCCAAGAAAAAAGAACGATTTTACCAAAATCAAAATATTTCATACCTGTTACAGTCAGAGGTACCGAAGCAAAAATCTATGAACAGATAAGGGCTTTGATAACAGAAATGAACAGAGAAATCGGGACAAGAAAAAATGAAACACGGACAAGAAAAAATGAAACTGGGGCAAGGAAAAATGAAACCGAAAATTGAAGCAGTACTGGATGGCATGAAAATAGAACAAGCAAAATTAACATCTCAAAAAAAATTGAAAGAAGAATCGAATGCAGCTCAAGAAGAAACGAAAGAGGAATTAAAACCAGTTCAAGAAGAAACCAAAAAAGAAACAGATGAATGAAGAGTTGAAAGCAGCTCGAGAAGAAATGAAACAGAAAATGGAAGGGTGAGAAGAAGTTATAAACATAAGAATGGAGGACAAGACAGACGACATTAAAAATGAAATGGAAAAGAATACAGAAGACGGGAAAAACAATACGGAAAAGAAAACAGAGAAAATGAAAATCAAGGTGGAACAGATTATAGAATAAAGAGAAATCAAGATCGAAAAGAAGAAAGAAGAAATGAAAATTAAGATGAAAAAGAAGATAGAAGAAATGAGAGAAGAAATTAGAAAGCTAGAACTACCAACCACTACGAAACTTGAAGATTGCGGTACAAGACTAGCAAAAATTACACCTCCAGCTTTCGATGAGATTTCGTTTTCCGTTTACCGAAAACAGTTTGGAGCAGCGACAGAAACAAACACATGAACTGATTCGGAAAAAGCAACAGCATTAATAATACCTTTGCGAGGGGTAACACTGGACATACTCCAAGGAATGCCCGAGTCTCAACAATATGATTTCCATCATCTCGTCAACCGCCTAGAAATGAGGTACGGCGACAAACATCTACCACAAGTACATCAGACGTAATTGAAAATCCGTAACCAACGAAGTAACGAGACTCATGAACAATTTGAGTCCGATGTGAAGCACCTCGTAAGATTAGTTGCCCCTCAAGAGTTTATAGACTAACCAACTGTATAAACATTCATCGATGGGCTCAAGGATGGTGAACTACAGCAAGTCCTTAGACTAACACGTCACAAGATTCCAAGTGAGGCGCTCTCACACAACCTAGAGCTTAAAGCGGTAAAATAAGCTTCAAAAGGTCAGTTAAGACTGCGACAAGCAGAAATCGACGATATTACAACTACAAAAAAGGTGTCATGTCGCTCATCAGAAAATACGTAATCGGTGTAAAGAAAGCCACTGATAGAAACACAGAAGGACGAAACCCATAAGAACTACAGTGATCGTCCAAAATGCTAGAATTATAGAAGAATAGGTAACTCAAATCGAGATTATTCCTCAAGAGAACGAAATCCAAAATGTTAGAAATGTGAAAAAACTGGCTGTTATGCTCGAATCTCCAAGAATTAGAGTGGTCACCCGAAGTGCTGGAATTGTAGAAGAATTGATCACCTAAGTCAAGATTACCCCTCAAATAATACACGATCTTTCGGCGAAGATAGACGATAGTCGGAGAGACAGATATCACGAGGATTACAGGGATTGCACGAATATGACTTCGATATCGAGCATCGCTCAGGCAAATACGCCAACGCGCTATCCCAGATAACTTGCGTGGATGATGAACTACAACACTACGTGCAAACATTGTTTATCTGCGGATAAGAATAAAGAACCGACATCGATCTGTTGTAATCTAACCTATCTTAGGATGATCAGGATTTAATCGAAGGCTAGAGAAAATATGAAGGTATTGGCCTAATAATGAAATGGAAAGAAGCTGGAACCTCAAGGTCATTGTGGACAGATGTGAGTCATCTAAAGGTAGACAACGAAAAGTGTGGGAGAGATAGATCCAAAAACAAATTTCAAGTGGTATTTCCAAAGAACAGAGTTTCAAAAGTCTTAGAAGCAATCCATGGCGAAGGACATCTCGGTGTTTCGAAGACTCTAGGGAACGTATGCGAACAATGTTATTTGATAAGAAGAAGAAGCGAGGATGAAGACTGGTGTATGAAATGCCCAAAATGCGCCGACAGTAAGGAACCGCAGAGGAGAAGTTGCCATTTCAGAGAATCGCAGTCGACGTAACAGGACTATTTCCAGCGACAGTCTCCGATGACTCATACATCTTGGTAGTCATTGATTATTTTAGCAAGTGACCTGAAGCATATGCGATATATACCGACTCAGGAAGCACAAACCGTTGCTGAAAAGCTTATCAATAACTGGATAAGCCGATAAGAAGTACTATTGGAATTGCATTCCGATCATAGCAAGAACTTCAAGTCAGCTTTGTTCAAGAAGGCCACTGAGCTAGCGGGCATTACAAAAACCAAGACTACATCCTCACATCAACGCTGATTGAATGATTTAACGCTACTCTAGAAAACAATTTAAGGAGCTTCGTCAACGAGTACCGAATTAACTGGGACCGAAACATACCACTATTCGACTTAGTTTATGGATCCGCCATCTATGGCACACCTGGGAGAGCACCAACCAGCATTTTAATTGAGAGAAAACTTAAGTTGCTAGCGGACATGATATTCGGTAATCCTGGAGACTCTACAATACCTACAGATGAATACTGCGGAACAACTTGAAACCATCTATAATGCTGTGCGTACAAAGCTTCAATTTAAAAGTGACCGCATGAAGACCATATACTATCGACTAGCCAATTCTGCTGGGTTTAATGAGGACGACAAACTATGGTTGTATAATCCATCAAGGCGGAAGGAACATTTTCCGAAATTACAATAAGTTTGGATTGGTTTATACACCGTTAATCGATGAATCAACGACGTTGTTTATCGAATTCAGAACAGAGTCAGCTGCTATACTAATTGCCACAAGGTCGGCAGGGGAATTAGTACGAATTGGAGTTACGAGGCGATTCAAAGCGAAAATGCGACAGAGTGTTATCATTATATCTAGTGCTGAAATAATAATTAATTAGTAACAATGGTGTTGATTAAAAAGTAAACAATTAAATAAATTACTCAGTAGTGAGGATGTTGTTTGATTACGTGACAGTATATTGTATTGCATTGTATTGACTCATGCATTTTTTCTTATTTGTCAGAGTAGATTAAGTATGATTGACGATGTTTATACTATAATTAGTGTTTTATTATTCTAACGTTGTACACTTGTATGTATGCAGTCAGAAGTTATTTCACTAAATCAATGTATCACTGTCATATCACGATTACGAATATAAAGTCAATGCAACGATCGAATTATACTTCCTCAGCGGCAACAGTAGAATCAGTGCAGAGCGGCAGTACTAAGATTAAGAGAAACCAGTAATTATACACCCTCCACAACGTTTTAAAGCTTGTCTTCTAGCACGTTATTCGAATTTCGAACAATTTTTATAATATATATACATATATGNTAGTGTACCTCCTAATGAAGTTATATCATTAGTTAAAACCAATTTAGAAAATAATAGAGTTAATCCCATAATAATAGATAAATTAATAAACTTATTGACTTGTGTTTGAAACAGAATTATTTGGTTTTTGATAACACATTCTTTGAACAACAACAAGCCTGGCTATGGGCAACCCTTTAAGTCCACTTTTAGCGGATATGTTTATGAACGATTTAGAAACTGTTATTTCTTCTAATACTGCATATACTGGCACCGTTACGTGGACGATATATTAGTATGTTTTAACGGAACGGATAGACAATTAACTAACTTGTTCAATTTCTAAATGAATTACACCCTAAAATAAAATTTACATTGGAAATAGAAATAGGCAAATCTATAAATTTTTTAGACCTCACTCATCATCATAAGCTCATCAGTCCTAAGACTGGTTGGACACGTACCTCCACTCTTTCCTATCCTGAGCTAAACTTCGCATTTCCCTAAAACTAGAACATCCCACATCCTTAACTATTTGCGAACAGTAATCTAATCTAGGTCTACCTCTACCCCTCCTAACTCCTGTTTCTGCCTCTAATATGTCTCTGACTAGACCTTCATGCCTCACTATTCAAAATTTAAACAATAAACATTCTTTCGCTATTTATCATAAGTCATCACAGACAGACACTATAATACATGCCCATTCATACCACCCTATGTCTCATAAATTAGCGTTCTTTCATTCCAGCTTACATAGACTATTAACAGTACCAATGTCAGTGGAACATTTTACTACAGAATTAAACAGAATTTATTTAATTGCAATTAACAATGGTTATAAACCTTCTTTAATTAAGGAGTTACTACATAAAAAAAATTGATAACAAAACATTAAGCTTAGTTTATCCGCCCAAAATTACAAATCAGGCAAAGAAATTTTGCTCAATCACATTCTTAGGTAATATATCTAATATGCTAGGAAAAATACTTACAAAATATACAGACATGTATGTATGTAACACATTAGGGTTGTTCATTAAAAATAATAAAGATCAAGATCAAACAATATCAACTTAACTGTGGGACATGTAATAAAGCTTACATTGGACAAACGGGAAGAAGTTTTAAAGAACGAGTGAATGAGCATAAGAAATGCTTTGATTACAGAAAAGGCATATCCTCGTATGCTGAACATCTAATTGTAAATAAACATAGCTTTAATGACAATTTTAAGATTTTGCATGTGGAAAAGTTTAAAATTAAATTTACTCGAAACATTAGAAATTAATAAATTAAATAGACTAGGGTTAATTCTTAATGATCAAACTGATGTAGTAAATTCTCCGCTGTTAAACATTTAATAATTCTAAATTATTATGTTGTATTTCCCCGCTCTCCTATTCTGTCCGGTAATATGTATATAAGGTGATTTAAGTTTAGTTGTAAGTTTATATCTTCACCACCTGAAGAAGGCACAGTGTGCCGAAATAATTATAGTGGTTAATAAATTATTTGTAAACTCCAAGTGTTTTTTATTTTATTATTCTTCGAAAATTATTGTGTGAAGGTGCAATCCATTTGGAAAAGTCTCTATTAGTGCTTGAACATTAAAAGTTCATTTTCACGCGACACAATAATTGAAAGTGTGAATAGGTAATTATCAATTGATCACCAATAATAATTACTTTACACTTTCTAACAAGAGTCCGGAGTCTCATTTAAAACTGCCCTGGTGTCAGAAGTTAAACACTCAATCATTGTTTGGAGGTCAGGAATCCAACATAAAATTGGTGTCAGAAGTGGGATTCTTCTGTCGTCACCAAGAACAGTGAGAATTCCAAGTGGTTTCCAAGTGATATCCGGTGTGACGATTGTGTTTCAACTGAAGAAAGAAAACCCCATCCATCCTGTCAGCAGCAGCCGTTTGCAAGACAAGTCGACTGATCTGCAAGCTTCATTCTACCCCAGCGGAAAATTTATACCGAGTAAGTACTGTTCTATTTCTCCTTTTCTTTTTTCATTTTTCCTCGCAAGCTTTGTTATGGCAACATCTCAAAAAGTAAAACCCGACATGTCTAATGTCGAAATATATAGTGAGAATGGAGAAGACGAGCCGCTACCCCTTTCTTTACTATTTAAATTTGTTAGGCCATTTAATGGAGATAGGCGTGAGTTAGGTGCTTTTATCCAAAATTGCAATAGCGCATTTCAGATGGCACTGCCAAACCAAATATCTAAATTATTCTTGTATGTAGCTGCTCAACTTTCAAGTGATGTTGTTAATGAATTAAATATGGAGGAGATTTCTAACTGGACTGAGCTTAAGCACAAATTTAAATCCTATTACAGTCAAGTTAAAGATCTCACCCAATTGCATGAAGAACTCGAGACAATTAAACAAAGTCATAATGAATCTATAACAAAATTTTTTAAACGTTAAAAAAACTCAAAAACGAATGCATCACAGCCGAAAGAAATCAATGCGAGAATCCTAATGAGATATCTAGTTTAACTAAATCTATTCAAAAAACAGCACTTAGGCGTTTTGTATTACACTGTAGGCCAGAAATCTCTCAGATGATGAGATATTAAAACATTAAATGAAGCTTTCTCAATTGCATTGCAAGAAAAGAAAATTTTATCGTATACTAAGAATCTTAAAAGTAGACATAACCCAACATCTCTATTTTGTAACTTTTATAAAACTCATACTCATAACACACAAAATTGTAGGAAAAGAAATCCTCCTAAATACTAATCCTAACCCTTCCAACTAACATTCCTCCTATGACCCCAATAAGTTCTGCAATTATTGCAAAAACAAAGGTCATAATATAGGCGATTGTAGGTAAAGATAGTATAGAAACCAGTCTCACTCATCTCAAAATGCATCGAATCCCAAGATCAACTATTTAAACTCCAACCGATCCCTGGAACCGAGTAACCTTCCAGAGGATTCCCAAATTCAAGAGGCATTCAATAATGCGTAACCACATTTTCCAACAACGATCAAAATCAAAACACCCTAACCTTCAACTCCTCTAATTCAGATAAAAGTCTCACATTTCTCATCGACACAGGAGCAACCATTTCGCTTATAAAGCACACGTCTCTTATTCCTTCTAAAACATATTTAAAAAAGGACGACATTATCTCCATTACCGGAATCAACCCCAACATCCCTATAACAACGATTGGGTCCACCAGCTTAAATCTATCACTAGGAAGGCTCGATACTTCTGCAAAAGTACACGTAATAAACGCAGCAAAAGTCTCCACACCTTTCGACGGCATTCTCGATAACGATTTCCTTCAAGCACATAGCGCCGAGATCAACTACAAGACGCAAACCGTCCACATCCAGGATCAAATTCTACCCTTTAACAAGAAACCTGGAAACTCGTCATGCGCAGCGGCAACAATCACACTAAAGCCAAGGAGTGAAACAGTTATTCAGTTGAGGGTAATCAACGACGTAAAAGAAGGCATCACCGAAAAAACTCACCTCGCGGACAATGTCATATTACCAAGCGCTTTAATTTCTGTCAACGACGACCATTCTGCAACCTGTACCGTCATTAATGCCCAGGTTACGGAAGTAAAAATCAACCTACCCATGGTAAACCTACAGGAGATAGAATATCCTACACCTGTCTACCACTTCCAAGAAAATTACGGAAAATTTCAACGAGGTCAAGAGAATCAGAATCGGGCTTGCACTCCTTAACGAAAATCTAAGGCTGGATCACCTCAACTAAGAAGAAAGAAATTCTTTACTACAAATCTGCAAGAACTTTAATCACATCTTCCGGGTGATCAACTGTCCTTCACAACAGCCATCCAACATGAAATACCGGTCACTAACACAGGTCCAATCTTCATAAAAACTTATAGGTATCCCAAGAAATTCTTTACTACAAATCTGCAAGAACTTTAATCACATTTACCGGGTGATCAACTGTCCTTCACAACAGCCATCCAACATGAAATACCGGTCACTAACACAGGTCCAATCTTCACAAAAACTTATAGGTATCCCAAGATCAATGAAGCGGAAGTCAATAGGCAAATAGACAAAATGCTGGAAAAGAACATATATAGAAAAAAAGTGGAGAATTGTGGTAGACTACAGGAAATTACATGAGGTCACCGTAAGAGACGCCTATCCACTACCCATGAACGAAAGCATCTTGGACCAACTAGGACAATCAAAGTATTTTACTTCTTTAGACTTGGCATCCGGGTTCCACCAAATCAAAATGGCCGAACAAGAAAAACAAAAAACAGCCTTTACAACTCCTCTAGGTCACTATGAATACAACAGGATGCCCTTTGGATTGAAAAATGCTCCGGCGACCTTCCAAAGGCTAATAAAGAAGTCCTTACTGGACTACAAGGCGTAGAATGTTTTGTGTATCTGGACGACATCGTCTTTTACGGAAAATCACTCCAAGATCATAACAACAAATTAATAGAAGTCTTTCGACGCCTCGAAGAGCACAATTTAAAATTACAACCGGACAAATGCGATTTCCTTCGAAAGGAAGTCGCCTACTTAGGACATATCATATCCGACAAAGGAGTTGAACATAATCCGGAAAAGGTAAAAGCGATTCAAGGAATCCAGAAATTAAAAAACCCCAAGGACATAAAATCTTTCCTGGGACTTGCAGGGTATTACCGTAAATTTATTCCGAATTTTTCAAAAATCGCAAAACCTCTAACAACATTGCTAAAGAAAGATGCTAAATTTCAATGGTCAGAAGAATGCGAATCGTTATTCAACACTCTCAAGAGTATACTCACCAAAGAACCGATTCTCCAATATTCGGATTTCCAGAAACCATTTATTCTAACGACCGACGCATCAAATGAAGCTATCGGAGCCGTACTATCTCAAGGAAAAGTAGGAGCGGATCTTCCGATCTCGTACTATTCCAGGACTCTGAACAAGGCGAAGCAAAACTACTCAACCACTAAAAAGAAACTTCTGGCGATTGTAGACATTTCCGACCCTATCTTTTCGGACAGATGTTTACCATTTGCTCAGATCATAAGCCGCTAATGTGGTTAATGAACTGCAAGGACCCTCCTAGCCGGTTGGCACGTTGGCGCCTCAAACTTCTGGAATATGATTACGAAATTCACTATAAACCAGGAAAATCCAACACTAACGCTGATTTCCTTGGTTGACCAATTAATCAAATTAATCATGACAACAAATTAAATTTTGAAGATTTCAAGACCTATCATCAAAAGAACCTCGAAATACCAACTCCTCCGATGGATAAAACGGAAAAAACGAAAATCAAGAATTTAGTCATTCCCTTCGCATGCTATGCACTCAGCACAAACCTTCATTACGACTACATAAGGCAAAATTTTCCAACCACAGATCTCACAAGCAAAAACGTTGGAGAAGCACGAACGCTTAGACTACCAGTCCAAACTATTTATTTAATATACATTAAGCTAATCACCATGGATTCTGCGAACTATGAAAAAGAATTTGACACTTTAATTAAAAATCGTTTTCGATTTTAATAAAACAAAATCATTCACAATCATCAACCTGAGTATTCAAAATCCCTTACTACAACCAAACATGTTAAAAAGTCTTTTACACCATATATTCGGACATTACGATTATAAAATCTGAAATAATAAAAGAGTCTACATTCAAACCCCAGAGGAAGTGGAGTTAGTTTTAATTGAAAATCATGATCATCCCATATCAGGACACCAAGGCTTTCAACGGACCTACGAAAACATCAAGGAGCGGTATTATTGGGACAACATGAAAGAGTACATCGCGGATTACATCCGAAAATGAAAAATTTGCCAAGAAGCTAAAACAAATTTTAAACCGAATAAGAGTCCGATGCTGATCACCACAACATCTAACAAATTTTGTGAGCAAGTAGCGATGGACATAGTACGACCTTTGTCAGGAACCGAGAACGGCAACAGATTTATTTTGACCCTCCAAGATGACCTTACAAAATTCATACAAGCATTCGTCATGCCCGAGCATAATGCTAACATCGTAGCCATTAACTTTCTAGAATTCTGCACACAGTTCGGTTTTCCAGATAGCATATTATCCGATCAGGGTTTAAGAGTTTACTTCCAACACCTTCAAGGAATTCAATAAGTTAAATTAATGGTTCACTAGAGCGAACACACCTGATCCTTAAAGACTATTTTAAATGTTATGTAAACAAGGATCAAAACGATTGGGACCAATACCTAGATTTAGCGGTATACTTACATCCATAAATCAACCAGTAAAACACCATATGAACTAGCCTTTGGTCAAACACCTAGAATCCCCAATACATTAAACCATCCTAAAAAAAACCTAATTATTCAGATTTAGCTCAAGAAATAACATCTAAGTTACAGAAAATAAGAGAAGCAGCAAAAGAAAATGAATTAGCAAATAAAGAGGAATCAAAGCAATATTATGATAAAACTCATAAACAACAATACAATTTAAAGAAAATGACTTAATTCTTGTATATAACTCTTTCGCAAAAAAACTGTAAGGATTATAAAGGGCCTTACAAAATTATTCAAGTGCATGAAAATAATACTGCATCAATTAAAATAACAAAAAAACAAGTCAAAAACATATCACTTTAACCTTTTGAGACCTTATGTTTCAGAAAAGAAAAACTAATATCACGAAGATGAAAACTATTATCCCCACTACCATTATTCCTTTTCTCTTCCACTTCTCTCAATCATACACTATCACAGCAATAAATAGCTCGAGCGGAATATTTTACAATCACCTAGGCAAAGTTGAAGTTACTAATCAAAAATTTACCTTATTGACATTCGTTAACATATCGCATATCGACAAACATATTCAAATCATTAACACAAATTTTATCAATTCACTACAAATCCTAAATCAAAATTCAAGAACATTAATATAATCAAATTTGACGAATTTATATCCCAAACTAATTCTTTTGAAGAAAAACTTCAACTAGAGAATCAGATAAACCAACATATAATCACCTTCGTTGAAATGACTGACGAAGTCCAAAATATCTTAGGTAAATATATAGATGGACTAAGTTTAGGAAATAAGGGTATTATAATTTATCATATACTTAATCCTGAAAATTTACGTTCAGAATTAAAAACAATTAGTATTAGGCATAATTTACCTTTAGAACCTACTTCGGAAAATGCACTCGTTTACTTCAAACTCATGAAAATAAAGGCTTTTATAAAGAATGAACTACTAGTAATAGCTTTCGATATACCAATTGTAAACTCTCTACTATATTCAAAATAGAATGAGGAGACTGTGGTAAGTATTAATTAAAAATTAAAAGGAATACTCACCCCTAATTACCACAAATAATTTTATATGAGCGGACACGTGTTTTGCCCACTTCGTACGTGGGCATTGTCAGTCTCGCGTTGATAATGCACGTGTCTGCTCATATAAAATTATTTGTGGTAATTAGGGGTGAGTATTCCTTTTAATTTTTAATCTCTACTATATGATCTTTACGGTTTGTATCCGCTATTTACGCCACATCAAAGCGATCCCTACCTCTTTTCCTATATCGAACCTTCTAAACTTTATATCCTACTATCCGTAACAAGAACAGTATTTTCATCACTGAACAATCTGCAAAAATGCCAAGAGTACCTTCCAAATCCATGGTTATGCGATATTCAAACGCATCGATCACCCAATTTGCAAAATTCAGCTGTTCTTTAAAGAAGTAAATCACATCGCTAAGGACTACCAAGTTAAACATATTTATGCAGACATCGAACTCTGGCATAGAATCAGCAACAATAAATAGATCTACGTTCTATCCAAACGTACGAGAACCTATATCCTCTGTAAAAGCTCTTTCGGGAATCGGCACCCTGGATATTGATGGAAACTGTAAAGCCTACAGGGACCATACCATCCTCGAAGGCCAGAACACCCCTGAAACAATGAACATTTTAAGTAAAATTTCTACCACCGACATCACAAATCAAATATCACAATCAAAGCTATACATCTGCAACCCTTGACTCTAACGAACCTTAACTTCAATGAACTTAACTTTGCCCAACATAAACTCAGCAAGTTCGATGATATCCTACAACAGCAATTAAACAAGCTGTTCATAATCGAACATTCTCATTGGTTCACCACGTTAATATCGATTATTGTAGGCATCATAGCTACAATCGTAATCTATAATCTAATTAAATGGATCGGATTAACATCGTTTGCGACGCTACCTATGTTATACGAAGGAACCACGAGATCCAGAAGCAAGGCTAAAATCCATATGTTGGCCATGTGTAAACATTTACAACCAATCTCACAATAAGTAATATTCTGAGGACTTCCAGCTACAAAATTCTGCGAACGAAGTCGTCAAATACGACAAGGAACTGGAACGCCTGAATTACCCGTGTTATCGAGACTCTCCTAAGCCCATCGACAGAAGATCGATAAGGTCCAATGAAGACAAGAAGAACCAACTTAAACTACTTAGCCAATAAATTAACTTTAAGAAAATTTCAAATTTCATAAATCTATTCAAAATTTTATTAACCCCAGAGGTGTTGTATACTCTATAATATGGGTAGATTATATAATAAATCATTCACAGACAGTAATTGCTACCCCCACTAACGTTAGATAAGATTTTTGTATAAAAGGGGATGCTCTTTCCAAATAGTTTCAGTTTTACTTTTGGTAAAATTAAGAATTGTAAGCTAGAACTCAGTAAATGTTTTTCGTATTACAAGGTGACTTAATTAGTATTACTCTAATTATTCGTTAGTTGGCGAAGACATCATTATCATTAAGTCCATATCGAGGTGACAATAATCAGTAGTCGGTGAACGGAACATTGTAAATTTGCATAAACCTATGTTTTGGTGTTCTAATGACTGGTAGAAAAGTCAAAAACATTTTTCTGTATCACCTAGAGATATAGCGCGGGGAGCGGCGGGTGCGCATCCGTACATGGAGAAATGGTGTGAAATACGGTGTCAGGTATGACGTTGTCATAAGTTAATTATTTAAAATTANCCTCCAAGCTTCTTGCAGCTAGTATAATATCTTTTAGGAACTATTTTCTCAGACGAGCATACTTCGGTTATGACTGCTTATCATCATACAATTAGTGGACAATGGAATTATTAAATATCAAAAAAAAAAATTACTACTGTGAAAAACATTTGCGTAATACATAATAAACGTAAATGATATGTTGCTTCGACTTAATAGACCGGTGCAACTATCATCTCTACCACCTACAAGTGCAGCAGCTCAACAACATATTTATGGAGTTTACTACCAAGTTCAAACTTGGTTGGGAAGAGATGTACAGCCTGAAGAATCGGGGTGGTTTTTACAAAATGAAATGTTACAGCCTACAACCACGTTATTGCCACCAGCACCAGAAAAACTCTTAAATACAATTTTCTGCAATTGTAAAAAGGGCTGTGGTACAAACTGCGGTTGTAGAAAGGTAGGGTTACAATGCTCTGCAGTATGCGGACATTGTAATGGACAAGCATGCCTCAATGCTCCATTAATACCAAATAATGTTGATGCAGAAAACGAAATATGGCATTGACATACTGGAGATTGTCAAATCTAACGTGACGGACAACGAGGATGATAATAATGGTGAGCAGATTCAATTTGAAGAATTAGACGAAGAAGACGATGGCGACGACGAACAATCTTAAATCATTTTAATTGATGGCAATGGTTTATAGTTCATGCAGAATAAAAATAATGAAGATATTTCTTAATACTATTAGAAATTTCTGATTCCATTTATTCTCCTGATTCATATATAATAATCCTATAAACGTTTTAATAATTTATTTTAAATAGGTGTATGAATTCCTTAAGAGAAANATACATAAATAAGGTGTTCAAATAATAAAAAAATAAATTAACTACAATTTCATAAATAATAATAATAAAATTCATAATAATAATTGTATTTTTATTAAAATATTTATTTTGTACAGTAAATTGTATACTAGCATCGTATTTCACATTATTTCTCTATGTATGGGTGCGCGCCCGCCGTTCTCCGCGCTATATCTCGGAAACGGTAGGTGATTTAGAAGAATGTTTGAATTGAAAATTGTAGACAATTTTATGACCGACAAATTTCATAACAACATTAATTGGCGTATTTCCCATAGAAAACGAGATAATTGCAAAAAACTGATTTTCGTGACCTTTGACCTTGAATAACTTGTGACGCAGACACGTGACTATATGAGACTTTTCTACCAGTCATAAGGACACTAAAACATAGGTTTATGCAAATTTACAGCTTATTCGCTTCCATTCCGAGGTGAATGCTTATTTTACTGGACTACATTCTTCGACAATTATTGACATTATTGCGAGAAGGGTGCAATTCATTTGGAAAAGTGCTTGAACATTAAAAGTTAATTTTCACGCGACACAATAATTGAAAAAGTGAATGGGTAATTATCCATTGATCACCAATAATAATTACTTTACACATTCTAACAAGAGTCCGGAGTCTCATTTAAAACTGCCCTGGTGTTAGAAGTTAGACAGGGACATTCAATCATTGTTTGGAGGTCAGGAATCCAACAATATATATTTATATACGCAATTATCATTATACCTGCAGACATTAGATGTATTGTTTCTAAAAAATACTATGTCTGCCACTTTTTCATAGACGTAATGACAATAGTCTCCTTTATTCATAAAATTAAAACGAAAAGTATTTAGGTTTTTGCTGACACATTTTTTATTTCCCGGTCATCAGTCTTCGATTATACTTCAACCTGACAAATTATTTTCATAGAAATTTTTTAAAAAAGTGTGGTAATTTTCCAATAAAATTGCAGTTTTTAAAAATGGACAAGTAAGTTACAAATCGTATATATATATATATAGTTTTGTAGCCCAAAAGGAAAAATCATCATGTAATAAAACAATTTCTTCTTTAAGTCATCTAATCTAACTAATGTAGTTAATTTAGTTTATCAATCTTTTCCTGCAAATCATAATGGAATAAACCCAACAGGTAAAGAAGTACCCATTGATTCGATTACCATCAAATTTTATTAAAAAAAATATTGTAAATGTTTTAATGATAAAATATCTACTCATAATTTATTAAATACAATAAGACGTACAGTGTGGTTTTTAAGAAACATCAGTATATATATTTCAGAATACGATTGACAAATATCGAAAAAATCTTAATAAATTCAAACCACACGTATGAGGATGATTTCAGTTTTCCGCCGGGTTTTCGTTTGAATACTTTAGAAAAATTCGGTAGCTTTGAAAACGAAACAATAGAAGATAGACGACAGAAAATGGTAAACATCTAAATATGATTAGTGTAGTGTTCCTGATAAACTGTCTTTACTTTGTCTACATATTCTAAATTACAATAGAATAAATTCAAATTACTTTTACAGAAAAATTATTTGAAGTCTTGTGTGGGTAGAAGTCATCGAAACGTCTTAAATTTTATTATAACGGTTGTTATTAGCTGACCAGACCATATTTTTATGTCAGTGGAGGGCCCATTAGGCAACTTGGCAAAAAAAAACTTTTGGGTGTTTCATTCCCACCAGCCAGTAATGTTGGTGGGCGGGCAGTCTCTCCGGACTGTGCCGGAAGGTAGGGCGGAAGGCCCTCTTCAGTCTGCTTTCAGGAATCGTGGGAATGGGTGGGTGGTGGTTCGGGTGAGAATGTTGAGACGGACAGAGGAGCTGTTTAAATACCTGGGCCAAAAATATTCAATTATGGGGCAAGCCCCTCTTCAAGTGCAAAAACTGAGGACTCGGTTATACTGTTTATTAGCAGTGCCACTTAAATCTGCGCAGAAGCTGTGCCCACCAAAACAGTTTCTTATCGCTATATACATGCCCTTCAAACTCCGAGAATAAGTTCGTGAATTCTTTATGAGACCGATAGGTTCATGAGAATAACTGTCCAGCGGTGACTACATATGCCCCGCTCTAGCGCAGATGCCTTCATCCATGCCCATCTCCACCTTGTGCACTCTACTATGTCCAACTACCATGAAGCGCAGAACTACCAACATAGCCGTCGCCGCTGGTCTAACTACTGCAGCGGCATTGGCTCTGCCATACGCCATAATGCCGTGTTTTGTTAGACTCAGGCTCTTCAACAAATTTTGTAACTGATGATTGTTATAAACTATTAGGTATACATAAACATAGGGTATATTCTACAATAGTTGGAATTAATCAGTGCATAACAAACAGAATATATGATCAAAATACCAAAGAAATCTTGATGTAATGATTTTTTACAGAAAAGTATTTCTTTTCCTGTATTGCAAATTGTCAATGTGAAATTAATCTGTAATAGTTAATTTTAATTGAAAATAATTGAATTGAAGTTCTTCCCTCCAAGCTTCTTGCAGCTAGTATAATATCTTTTAGGAACTATTTTCTCAGACGAGCATACTTCGGTTATGACTGCTTATCATCATACAATTAGTGGACAATGGAATTATTAAATATCAAAAAAAAAAATTACTACTGTGAAAAACATTTGCGTAATACATAATAAACGTAAATGATATGTTGCTTCCAATGATGTTGTTAAAATATATGCCTACTGCGCTCACAAAAGATGCAAAATATTCATTATAACAATCGAAAAAATTTCAAGTCAGTGCAAACTACTAGTTTTTAATTTTAATCTTTGTTATAAGCAAACTAGACAGATTTTTGATAGACGTTGAAAGGGAGTATACAAAAGAACTTAACAGCTGAAAATTTTACTGAAGCAAGCTAGGGAACTCGACAACCACCTGCTTGCGATAAAGGAATTTATTACTATGCAGCTGTGACCAAAACAAATTTCAATAATAGGGTTTATTCCATTCTGGAAATGATTAGTTGTAATCACGATTCACCATCAAAAGGTGTTCGGCTTGTTATATTTAAGCAATTTCCTTTGATGAATTCAAACGAAAAGTCAATTTCTTCCAGTTGTTAGTTTTGCTATTACAAACGCTGTCCTGCCTATACTTGAGTGGTATGAGCTTATAAATGTACTTAAATTTAACGTCTGACACTGTTACAACAAAAAGAGGTAATATTTTGCTCAAGCATTTAGTGAAACTGCACACAAGCTGTTCCAATTATTTCAAAATTATTCATAACGATGTAAAATTTTTTTTTCTCTCAGTAACAACCAACATTATAAACATTACTGTACGTTCTTAATATAAATTCTCCGCGTGCTTTAAAAATTATACAATAATTTTGACCGTGCGTAATAATGATGTCAAACAAAACTAGAATTAGTAAACGTTTCCGTAGAAAAAATTGAAATTAATGTACTTGAAAGTGACTCGAATAACTCCCTGTTGTAGGTGGTAGCTATAAATAAATAAAGGTATTAACAAGGGAGAAACAAAAGCACTGTACAG
The DNA here is from genome assembly GCF_000699045.2 of Agrilus planipennis. Lineage (NCBI taxonomy): Eukaryota > Metazoa > Arthropoda > Insecta > Coleoptera > Buprestidae > Agrilus > Agrilus planipennis. The sequence goes on from NW_020439130.1 coordinate 64,421, forward strand.
AGGATTTGTACGACAACTTTCAACTTTCATTCGAACCTTTAATTGATCACCTAATGTGTCGCGCCGCACATTCCATAGTCCAAGAAAGAAGGAAAAGAAATTTGTGGCATTGAGGGTGATTATAATGAAGGGAAACTAACAATCAATAATACCCGCATCTGAATCTTCCTCGCAATTCAAGGAGCTAGCAATGTCGCCTAGTTCACAGTCGTTTAAATCTCATTGCTCTCAGACGTTCAGTAGAGAAGGTTCATAATCACCGAAAAGCAATAACAAAAATAAAGAAAATGAGAATGTAACTTTAGGTAGACATTCTGTCGAAACATCAATGCATTACCAGGACTAATCTGTTCATAAAATTTCAGATAATGAATTAAACGACGATCCAACAAAAAGTTATTTAATAATAAATCTCTACAAAGAAAACTCTGAATTGAACGATAAACATAGATAGATGCTGAAAAATATAATAGTACAGTATACTATTTTAAGACAAAAGATTTACATATGTGTCTGGCCTGATAGTAACTTGAATAATAGGCGCAACAGTAATAAAATTTGTCTTTCACTTTCTCAGTTACATATAAATAAGAGGTGCTATCCCTAACAAGCTACGAACTAGTGTTTTTGTAGGTACTAATTATACATGCAATAAAGTATTCAAAATTTAAAAATGGTTCTCTTATCATTATGACAGTACCTACATTAATAGGAATGCTATAGATTTGGGAAATGCAGGCTTGTGATGAAGGTCAATAACGGACAAAAATATGTAACTAAGCACACCATAAATCAAAAAAATTGAATCCAAGTTATTTCCTCCGAACATCATACGTCAGTGTAATAGCCCAAAAGTATCATTTGAAAACGACTACCCATAATAATAAGCATTTACGAAGAAAACTCCAAATTTGATTACGAACAAAGATAGCTGCTGATAAATATGATCGTTTGGTATGTTAAAGACAAAAGGTTTCCATATGTCTGTGGCCTTAAGCTACTGGATTAAAAAACAATTAATAGACCTCTTTCTTACAGAGAAGATACAGTATTACAGAACATGGAAAAGAGGAAAGGTATAGATACTTTAAACACTGCAACGTCAAAAGACATTACAAATCTACACTTTTATCAGCTTTTTTATAGCAAAGTAGCAATTAATTCGAAAATACCTATTCGAAATAAGAGTACTTCATATTGGTAATACGTATTCGGATGATTATTTCGAATATCATTTTAATCCGATTCCGTATTATCCGAATATATAATAATACAACACCACTGACACTAAAGAACTTCAAATCTGCCACCTGTCTATAAAAATTTGTGTAAGAACTCAGACTATTTCATTACATAATGTATCAAATACACCCTAATGTAAAAGACAATCAAAGGCAGGATATTGGGAAATATTTCAAGGACTCATTTGTTTAGACTAGCATAACGCTACCGGTGGGTTCGCTCCGTCCCGAGATTGCCTATGTAGTTACGGGAATGTTTTGTAAATACATAGATATACTATGTAGTTTTAACTATTCCGTTCCCTGCTTCATAAACTTAATCAGGGCAGCGTATATATAAAGACAGTGAATGTGTGATGTGCTTATTTATTGTCTAACTTTTGAATTACTTGCTGAAGTAACATTTTGCATGAATAATTTTATTGATAAATAATTACTGATAATTCGTATTGGTGTGGTTTTTGTATAATGACTTGGAGCTCGCCGTTTGTGATAGTTTTCTCATTGCCCTAACTGGGTCTTGAGAGTCAATTGGAGCGTGCACAGTTGTCGAGTGATTGCGTCATTTCGAGCGGTCTTTCGAGCGAATGGAATGATTTTCTTGTCTTTGTGTTCTGTTCTGGTTGGCTGTCAGATCGACCTAGTCTACCGGTAGCCTCCTCGTGGCGGGAGTCGGAGTAGCTGTCCAGGTCTTACTGGCAGTGAGCTAATACCAGAGAAGGTTGGAAGTCACTTTGTCATAGGGTGAATTGCAGTAGTGCTACACCACCTACGCACTAGGGTTCCTAGTCCTTCGGGATGTTACTTGTTTACACGTATTACTTCCAACTTGTTTATTGGTCCATTCCGTCTTTTAACCCTTTTGTGGGATCTTATATGGCTGTGCAAGGCGTTCCGCGTCCTTATCTTTGAGTAGAGAAATCATTCCCCTACTCCCTCACAATTGTCAGTGCATCTTTCCCGAGATAGTTTTATGTGTCTGCGAGAAGTGTTGTGGCACCGACCGTGAGCTCAAGACCCACCTGCAGAGAAAGCGCTGCAGGGAACCCAAAACAGGAGATAAAGTCTCAGAAAATATCTCTCCTATTTGCGGAGCTGAATTTAAGTCGTATGTTGGGCACACATCTTCACCAGTAAAATGCAGAACTGGAGAAGGAGGCCTGGGCGCCTCCAAATCTCAGGGGGCGAGGCTGGACGCATAAAGAGCTTATTGGCATGACAAAGGAGGAGGTGAAATACCGTGGCCGTTTCAGTAATCGCCATCTAACTTCCATCTTTACGCACCGTACCCTGCAGGCTATAAAGAGCCGTAGGCAATCTCAGGACTACAAATATCTTGTCCTAAACTTTCGTGGCGAGCCTGCAATAAAGTATGTAGAGGAGGAAGCGTTGGAGAAGGATGAATCTGAGGGCGAGGGGGATGCAGTCCTGATAGAGTAGAACATCCTGCCTGGGTCTTTCCACCAGGAGTGGTCCAATTCCTCCGACTTAACTAGAGATACAGGGGCCTCTTTGTCGGTGAGTTCTAAACCCTGAGGCCCCAGGGTTTATGGCTGGGTGGGACGTGGCAGGTCCCGCTCAGGTCATACAGGGAATTTCCGGGATGGGCCAGCAGGATGTGTGAGATCCTGTATGGGTCTTCTTGGAAGACTACTTTACCTCGCACACTTCCATCTGGTGCGAGGAAGATATTCCTTTAGCACTACTACTTGTAGCCACAAGGAAGCCAACCAGGAGAAGATGGAGGGGTGGCTGCAATGTTTGCGGGCCGAGTTAGGCATCCGATCTTTTAGATCGGAGATGGGTACAAAGTCTCCCAAGTTCCATCGAGAGAGGAGAAAACCAGCAGGCCGTAACTTATGTGGTAAAGGAGCGGAGCGCGCTCACCGGTATAAGGTTGTGCAGCAGATGTAACAGTCCAACAGATCTAAACTGGCATCATGCCTTTCTAAATGACCAGCCTCTGTTGAACCGTGCTGAGCATCCTAACATATGGGATGTACAAGCCAAGGATCGGTCAACAACTCGGTTACACCGTTTATTAGTAGTGCCACTTAAATCTGCGCAGAAGCTGTGTCTACTGAAACAGTTTCTTATCCCACGCTATATACATGCCCTTTAAACTCCGAAAATAACTTCGCGAATTCTTTATGAGACCGATAAGCTCATCAAAATGACTGTCTGGCGGTGGCTACGTGTGGCTCGCTCTAGCACCGATGGCTGCATTCATGCCTTTCTCCGTGATAGTGGTTTTGGGGTGACCGCCATGCGCACTCTAATTTCAACTACCATGAGACACAGAATTACCAATATAACCGTCACGGCTGATCTTACTGCAACAACATTAGCTCTGCCATACGCTGAAAAGCTTTGGCAGCAGACCACGGAGACAACCGTAAAAGTACTAGAACAAGATATAAATAAAGAAATCTTGAGGATACTAAGCTTTTTTGCACTGTACTACATACATACAATAACCCTAAAAATAATTCAGAAAATGCAGTTATTGAGGTAACTGTTGACACATACAGGTCTGACGAAGGAAGATGGCGAGCGGTCGCGCAGGTACTTGCCCATTTATGACCTATTTGGGTAAGTCACTTGGAACCGATACACAAATAAGATTTCTGTAGGCGTAAATTATAGTATTAATACAGATAGGGCAGCAGCGTACTAGAAAATAATGTAAAAACATGACTTATCAAAAAGAAAAAATTAACCTATTGCTTTTGTTTTATAGTTAGTTTTCATATTCACTCCCATCATGTGAATCTCTATCAATGTCACCAACATCAACAGTTCTTCTGTTTGTCTGTCTATTACTTGCTCACTGATCCCTATTTTTAAATATTTAATTTACGCCCCTGATAGGAATACTGAAGAATGAGGGCTGCAATCTTTATACCTAAAACTGCCTACTTTTGCCACCGCGCATCCACGCCACTTTAAAATCTCCGCCAGCTTCCAGCGTCAGGCCTGTACAAATATATCAAATCTATAGGCAGTAAAATATATGTTGGACACCAATGCTGCAAAGTCTTTGATGATCTGAGCATACGTCCGTGTTTTATATGTGTTAGAATTGGACCTAGTGGCAATAAATGCAGAAATGAAGTTGCCTGCTTGGGCAGCTCATGCAAAATATAAATGTGTGGCACTCACCTCACCAAAGATTGCGATGACAAGCTACCAATTAAATGTATCAATTGTACTTATGGTAATGATAAGTCAAATAACACAAACCACATTACCACTGATACAACAAAATGCGAACACTTAAAATTTTTAATAGCCATAAAATTAAACAAACTGATATTGATCTGGATATTGCTGATAGTCCAGCTGTAAATCCTACAACCAATGAAGATGGAAAAAAATCAACAGAAAGGAAAAAACAATAAATAAAGTTAGTAATAATCAGCTATTGGAAATTGATTGTGATAGTGAAAATAACAAGGATTTTTTGTAGATGTAGCAAACTTAAATGAGTTCCTAAGAAGTAATGATCTCATAATAATGCATGCTAACGTAAGAAGCCTAAACACTAACTATGAAAAGCTGGAGGCATTTATTGAGAGGATGAATGTCAAACCAGATATAATAGTATGTTCTGAAACTTGGAATTTATCCAGTTATGAATATGATGTTTTGCCTAACTATAAAATTTATTATAATGACAGCAAAATTAATAAAACTGATAGAGTGCTCATACACGTTAGTAAGCATTTAGATGAAACTACCACTACTGAGGAAATAAATAATTAAAATAAAGTTTATCAGTACCAAAATAAGACTTAATAACAAAAACTAGTATTAAAGTAACGGGTGTTTACAGATGCCACGATATGTCTCAAAGTAATTTTATGGACATATTAAAACAAACATACCAAAAATCATTGTTTAGTGGGAGATTTCAATATAGATACGCGATGAGAACACAATTGTAGATGATTACATGAATAATTTTTTAGAAAATAACTATCTGCCAAGCTTTGTTTAATGACTAGACCAAAGGAACTTGTATAAATAATATTTTTATAAAAACTAACTTACAAAATTATGAAACAGCTAAATATATGAACGTATTCACAGACCATTTGCCACTCTTCGTCAAATTTAAAATAGGTAAAATAACATCTCCAAAGGTGGTATAATATTCTTACACGGATTTTAACAAATTGGTACGTGAGTGTAATACCATCGACTGGAATCAGATACTGCAATATAAATACAGTAGTAGAAAAGGAGCAATGTGGATTACGCCAGCAATAGTAATGTTCAAAGAAAGAAAAGCTGTACTTTCGTTAGAAGAAAGACAAAGACAACGAAGACTACAAACTGGAATATAAAGCATACGTAAAGCTAGTTGATACGATTATAGCCCATGCAAAATATAAATATGAACAACAACAATTCCAAAAAAATATTAATGATAATAGAAAGTTGTGAAAATTGGTAAGAAATAAAATAAATAAGAATAGTGACAATAAAAACAATATCCCAAAATATTTAATAAATAATAATGGAGCAAAAATTGACAATATACAAGATATTACCGATTGCTTCAATGAATTTTTCAGTAACATTGGAACATCACTTGCCAGTAAAATTTTAGTGCCAAATAACAATCAGGTAGAATCACATGAACACACTAGCAACTCAATATTCTTGTATCTCACAAGCCAAGAGGAAATAATGAACATTGTGCTATGTACAAAGGAAAAAGCTGGAGAAGTTGATGGTATAAGTGTGAAGGCCTTGAAATGTATAATTCACAGTATAAGTGAACCGCTACAACATATATGCAATTTATAAATTGAGAAAGCTACTTGGCCTATTGCTCTAAAATGTGCGGAGTTTATACCTGTTTGTAAATCAGGAGATAAACATAAAGCGACCAACAATAGACCAATCTCAAACGTAGCTAATGTTTATGGAAAGATAATTCACGTAAGGTTATCAACTTTTCTTTAGGCACACAAACTTATATCCAAAATGCAATTTGGCTTTATAATAAACAAAAGCACAAATGATACATTAGCTCACATAACGGATCTTATATATTATATCCCGATGGCCACTCCTAATGATCATTAATGGATCAGACGATTTTGAAAACAAATTTGGATCAAATTTGAAATATATGTTCTACATTCTGTTAGGAAAATTAAAAGTTTTAAACGAAAGAAATAGTCTGTAAACACGTTAGATTAGTCAGTACGTCACCTTGACTTGAACCATATATTTGTAAACTTATATATCTAACAATAGGCTAAACATGGTCGATATTCTTAAGTATAAACATTGTAAATAATTCGGATATGGTTCCATGATTAGATTATTAATAAAATATCAAAAGGAATGTGATGACGTACGTCACGTTTCTGAGTATTAGAGTATAAAGAAAAGTACGAAAGAAAAAAGAAGGGGAGTTAGTTGCGACTCACCATTGAATGTATAATAAGTTAAATAAAAGCTTTTCAACATGAAGACTATTTTCCAGCAAAATCCTATATTCTAACAGAACAGGAGTGGGATTTATACAATACAGCCCACAAGTGAAGTATTTGTGACCAAATCACAATGCCTCAAGTTTCGCGAAAAAGTTCAAGCAGACATTCTCGGGATAGTACAACACCTCCGGGTGAACCACCAAATAGAAAAAGAAAAGAAAGTACATCGAGTTCATCATCAGAATCCAGTGACCAGGGTCAAAGAAAGCGGAAAAGGCAGCGAATTGAACATGAATTTTTAAGTGTTGACCAAAGTGACGAAAAAATGATTCCGTTGTTTGATCCTCAAAAACAGGAGCAATCCATAGAGACATGGATCAGCCGTGATGATGAACTCACTGTTCGGTACCATTGGAATGATTTGACCATAAACAAGTTGGTCGCAAACAGATTGCAGGAACAAACCACCGGGAATTGGAACAAAATGAAAAAGCTTCTGGTGAAACAATTTTCAAGACCCTTACCGTTTGCGAAATTGCTCCGCGACGCAGCAACATACGAAACACACAGTAGTCAAGACCTGAGTGAATATTGTTTCAACAAACTAAACAAATTAAAGTCATTAAAGTTAACAATCCCGGAAAAATAACTTATTGGTGCAGTTATTGGGGGCATTACCGATGAAAACATTGTATAAGAACTCAGATTATTTCAATACATAATATTTCAAATACACCCTAGAATAAAAGCCAACCAAAGGCAGTATGTTCGGAAATATTTCAAGGACTCATTTGTTTAGACAAGAATAACACTTCTCATAAGCTCGCTCCGTCCCTAGATTACCTATGTAGCTATGGGAATATCTTGTATATACATACATATACTATATAGTTTTAACTATCCCGTTCCCTGTGTCTTAAACTTAATCAGGGCAGTGTATTAAAGACAGTGAATNGTCTAAACTGCGCCTATTATCAATCGAAAAGTGGTAAACGAGCTATGGGACTTCATCCCATTGAAAAGGTAGCGGCCCCATTTCACACCATCCACATCGACCACGTCGGACCCTTTGAAACAAGCAAAAATGGAAAGAAATTCTTATTTGTAATCGTAGACGCGTTCACAAAGTTCGTCATTATCGAAGCAGTCAAATTAACTAAAGCGAAACCGGTCATAAAGATATTGCAAACAATTATGAGTATTTTCGGGGTGCCATTACGGATTATAAGTGATCGAGGAAGTGCTTTCACGTCAGCGACATTTCGCGCGTTCTGTGAGTCCTACGCGATAAAACACATTCTAAACGCCGTCGCGACCCCAAGAGCTAATGGCCAGTGCGAGCGGTACAATAGAACTATAACATGCTAGCACCGACTAGTGCTGAAGGCAGTCCAAATATGTGGGACGTTCACTTAAAAGAAATACAAAGTGCTCTTAATACACAGTTTAATAAAGGAATACTCTAGTAAAAGCGTTGTTTGGTTGCCAAACCAAACCTTTAGCAGAGACCAAAATTCTAAATTCCATCAAAACCAGTATTGACCAACTACGAAAAACAATTACCGATCACGTCAAATTGGACCAGTGTAAACAAAAAGAACGTTTTGACAAAACAAAACGTGAAGCTGTGCGTTACAATGCAGGTGAACTCGTGCGAATATTAATAACCAGTGAACAATGTACCGGGGCAAGTAGAAAGTTGCTACCTAAATATAAGGGCCCGTTTCGGGTAACAAAAGTGCTTTATAACGACAGATACGAAGTTGAAGATTTGCGCGAAGGACATAGACGACGGAGTGCAAAAACTGTTGTTGCATCCGACAAAATGGAAAAGTGGATCACAGTTGTATAAGTAACGAATTGCAAGGCGTGTGAAACGTGGAAGGCAACAACTGGGACCGACAATGTCCACTTGTTGCCGGAGTTTATGTGCATTATACCAAAACGAAAGAATATTCAAGTGTTAAAAAAAAGTAAACAATGACCGATAACGTCAAATGGTTACCAGCCGATGAAAGATGAAAAGAAATCGATAATGTAATGAGACACGTACTACAAATGTGAAGTCGACAAGTCGAAGTTTTAAGAAGCCCGTTTTAATGCATTTAAGAACATTTAGTCACCTACATATGAGTTATTTAGCGATAGTGTTGTTTATTTACGAATAGATATAAATGTAAGAGCGGTCTGAGACATACCGCTAAACAGCATGGCCGAATGTTAGGAAAATTAAAAGTTTTAAACGAAAGAAATAGTTTGTAAACACGTTCGATTAGTCAGTACGTCACCTTGACTTGAACCATATATTGTAAACTTATATATCTAACAATAAGCCAAACATGGTCCATATTCTTATCTAAGTATAAACCTTGTGAATAATTCGGATATGGTTCCATGATGAGATTATTAATGAAATATCAAAAGGAATGTGATGACGTAGGTCACGTTTCTGAGTATTAGAGTATAAAGAAACGTACGAAAGAAAAAAGAAAGGGAGTTAGTTGCGACTCACCATTGAATGTATAAAGAAGTTAAATAAAACGTTTTCAAGATCAAGACTATTTTCCAACAAAACCCTGTATTCTAACACTATTTTTAGGAGCATTTATTGCTGATGCCCTAGCGAGGGCGTTCATACTCAATTGTAAAGGCTATAATGCAGCTCGACCATGTTCAAAGTGCACAGTTGATGGAAAAAAGATAGAAAAAACTATGTGTTTTACCGAACTCGATTCTTGTTTACGTTCTGATCTAGACTATATGAATGCGGTTGATAAAAAACATCACAGCTAAAAAAATCAATCTGCTTTGAAATCATTAAATTTTCCCATGATAACGTATGTTCCTTTCGAATATATGCACCTTATTTGTCTAGGAGTGGTTAAAAGAATTTTAACAGCAATAATAACAAATCAATATGATTTTAAAAAATTGACAAAATCTGAAATAATTATAATTGCTAATATTTTGTTAATATAATCATATTGCCCTACTGAATTTGCACGTCGTCCACGTTCTATTGATGAATACGCAAAATTTAAGGCAATAGAATATCGACAACTATTACTGTATACTGGAGCTCTAATTTTTTTTAACATTTTGAAAGGCGGTTACTATTTAAAGTTCCTAATACTACATTCTGCTTGCAGATTTTTATTAATGTCAGCTCCTAGTGAAATTAGACTTGAATTTACAGAAATCGCTTTAAAAGATTATGTAAAGTGTTGTGAAAGTATTGATAGACAAACATATCTCGCCTATTTTTTATTGACTTCCATAGAGTTCTGTTCTCCTATTCTTTATAATACCTCTTCTTTTCTAACCTCTTCTATTTTCATTTCGAAGGCTTCTAACCTTTTCTTTTCCGTCGCGCCCACTGTCCATGTTTCGCACCCACACAACGCCGAGCTCCAAACGTACACCTTTAACAACCTTTTTCGAATTTTTAAATTAACCTTTCGCGAGCTTAGAAGTGACCCTGCACTACTCCTTCCGTTCTGACTTATCTGATTTCCTAGATATTTAAAATCAGCCATTTCTTCTAATTTTTCGTCTCCTATCTTTATATTCGCTCTTTCCCTACTTAGAGCGATTATATTGATATTTAATGATAGGGCTTTCCATATTCTTTGTTATATTCAATTCTAGTTATTCACCCCCGCTAGAATAATATTCACCAGTTTACCTGTTTATAGATANTTGTGAATAATTCGGATATGGTTCCATGATTAGATTATTAATAAAATATCAAAAGGAATGTGATGACGTACGTCACGTTTCTGAGTATTAGAGTATAAAGAAAAGTACGAAAGAAAAAAGAAGGGGAGTTAGTTGCGACTCACCATTGAATGTATAATAAGTTAAATAAAAGCTTTTCAACATGAAGACTATTTTCCAGCAAAATCCTATATTCTAACAGAACAGGAGTGGGATTTATACAATACAGCCCACAAGTGAAGTATTTGTGACCAAATCACAATGCCTCAAGTTTCGCGAAAAAGTTCAAGCAGACATTCTCGGGATAGTACAACACCTCCGGGTGAACCACCAAATAGAAAAAGAAAAGAAAGTACATCGAGTTCATCATCAGAATCCAGTGACCAGGGTCAAAGAAAGCGGAAAAGGCAGCGAATTGAACATGAATTTTTAAGTGTTGACCAAAGTGACGAAAAAATGATTCCGTTGTTTGATCCTCAAAAACAGGAGCAATCCATAGAGACATGGATCAGCCGTGATGATGAACTCACTGTTCGGTACCATTGGAATGATTTGACCATAAACAAGTTGGTCGCAAACAGATTGCAGGAACAAACCACCGGGAATTGGAACAAAATGAAAAAGCTTCTGGTGAAACAATTTTCAAGACCCTTACCGTTTGCGAAATTGCTCCGCGACGCAGCAACATACGAAACACACAGTAGTCAAGACCTGAGTGAATATTGTTTCAACAAACTAAACAAATTAAAGTCATTAAAGTTAACAATCCCGGAAAAATAACTTATTGGTGCAGTTATTGGGGGCATTACCGATGAAAACATTGTATAAGAACTCAGATTATTTCAATACATAATATTTCAAATACACCCTAGAATAAAAGCCAACCAAAGGCAGTATGTTCGGAAATATTTCAAGGACTCATTTGTTTAGACAAGAATAACACTTCTCATAAGCTCGCTCCGTCCCTAGATTACCTATGTAGCTATGGGAATATCTTGTATATACATACATATACTATATAGTTTTAACTATCCCGTTCCCTGTGTCTTAAACTTAATCAGGGCAGTGTATTAAAGACAGTAAATGTGTGCAGTGTTGTGTTGTTGTTGTTATAAAAGGGTGAGTTTATTCACTGAGCGTTCTGCCTGTTATATTTGTCTACCTTTTCAATCACTTGATAAAGGAATATTCTGCATGAATAATATTATTGATAAATAATTACTCGATGTTGATAATTCGTATGTATGTGGCTTTGGTGTAGTCACTTGGAGGAAATCACAATGCGAGTTCGCCCTTTGTGATATTTTTCTCATTAAGGTAGCTGGAGAGGTCACACTGCGAGTTTGCCCTTTGTGACCATTGCACCCCTCAGTACCGATCATGCCAAGTAAATGGTAAAACACTAGTATCTGAAGAGAGCACATTGCGAGTTCAGCCCTTTGTGCTCATTGCACATCTTAGTACTAGTGGTAATGTGAATAAGCAATACCGGCGCATTGCGAGTTACAGCCCTTTGTATGATGTATTTAGTAATAAAATGACAATGATGCCAATAGAACACGAATTATCAACTCCCACACATACATACGTTTGTTGAGAGGGACACGAGCGCTCACACTTGTGTTTTCTTTATTTATAGGCTAGACCCAGCCATGGACATGGGCCTGACCATCCTGACACCTGTTAGTTGATCACAGTAATAATTTTGATGTATATTTAATTACTTATATAAGAAAGATGCTGTTCATTTCTATTTACTTATTTACGCATTACAAATGCAAGCATTTACCTTTTCGCCCTCTTACAATTGCATCACGTTTCCGCGATACTAACGAACTATACGGTTACTTAAGTACTCTTGGAAAATTACCAAAAAGTGGAAGAATTGAAAGCAAGAGAAGAGAGTTTGGTGAAAGTTCAAAACATTTAACCATGAGCAATGAACGCCCAGATATCCGGTGTTTTAACTGTAATAGCTCCCACCGCGCGCGAGACTGTCCTCAACCAAAAATCGAGTGCTTCCATTGCAAACGGCTCGGACATAGACAAAATAAGTGTCCGAACAAGAAAAATGACTATAAACAAAAGGACGTGAGTGAGGTTATTAAAGATAAAGGACTTAACTAAAATCCCAACGTCAAAAGTTTACCGGCGAACCGGTAGTAACTGTCGGGAAAGTAAGGTTGCACGTGCGCGTGGGACAATTGAGTTCGGTACTGAATGTTTTCGTGGTGCCAAACAATAGAATGATGCACGATTGCATAATTGGACGCGATTTCATAAACTCATCAAATGTGTTGCTTCTGAAGCTCGGAAACGAAGTGTTTATTCGCGAACTAAAAGAAACTACCAAACCAATTTGTGACGTAGTATGTTCCGAAGTAACGAAAGACAATAGTCGCGAAATGTGCGTCGGTAACACAGACAATAGACAGCAAGCTAAACTAAAAGCATTATTGCTAGAATTTGACGATAGAATTTCAAAAACCATGGCCGATTTGGGAAAAACTAGTGCCGTCAAGATGAAAAGAAAGCTAATCAGCGAAGAACCTATTGTGTATCGCCCATATCGTTTACCGGCAACCGAGAAAGAGCTACTAAGAAATATACTACAAGAATTGTTACAAAACGGAATAATTAGAGAATCGGACTCCGCCTACGCAAGCTCAATATTGCTGGTAAAGAAAAAGACTGACGATTATCGAATGTGCGTGGATTATAGACGCCTTAATGCCATAACAGTCAAAGATAAGTTTCCCCTCCCAATAATTGATGAACAGCTGGACAAATTAGGAAAAGATAACGAAGGTAACAAATACGTTTATTTCACGACCCTTGATTTAGCTTCGGGCTTCTATCAAGTACCGATGGACGAAGACTTCATAAGCAAGACAGCGTTTATCACCCCAGATTCGCATTACGAATTCCAGAGAATGCCTTTTGGCCTTTGCAACTCGCCATCAGTTTTTCAACGACTAATGAACAACGTACTCGGCCCGTTAAGGAATCACATTGCGTTTCCGTAAATTGACGACGTGATAATTCCTTCAACAACGATCGAAGATGATTTAGAGCGTTTAAGATTAGTGTTAGAAACTTTTAGACAACATAACTTAACCTTAAAACTGAAGAAATGCTCATTTTTTAGATTATTTAGGACGCTAAATAAGTGGTGAAGGGATCAGAACGGGCCAGTTAAAAATTGAAGCTATCAAGCAAATGCACGAACCAAAAACTGTGAAACAAGTGCGGCAGTTTGTTGGATTGTCGGGATATTTCCGCAAGTTCGTGAAAAACTATTCGCGCTTAGGGGAACCGCTAACCCAACTCACGCGTAAAGACGAAAAGTGGTGCTGGACAAGTGAGCAACAGCAAGCGTTTAAAAATGTTAAACAAGCCCTTGTTTCCAGACCAATACTGGCGATATTTGATACATCCTTAGTAACGGAACTCCACACGGACGCATGCTCAACCGGGGTGGGTGCAATTTTATTCCAAACCCATCACGATGAAAAACAACACGTGGTAGCATATTTTAGTAAACAGCTGATCAAAGGTGCTACCATTCATACGAACTAGAAACAATGGCCGTAGTTCTTGCACTACAATACCTCCATGTTTATTTGTTTGGATTGCATTTTACGGTAATAACGGATTGCAATGCTTTAAGAACAGTGTTTCTAAAGAAAAACTTGATTCCACGGGTTGGAAGATGGTGGCTGCAAGTGCAGGATTACTCGTTTGAAATAAGACACCGATCGGGAAAACGAATGCTGCACGTGGATGCCCTTAGTAGCCTACCGATCAGTAACGAAGTAAATCAGGCAGATTTAACAGAAGCTGATTGGATTGCAGCAGCACAGCTGCAAGATGACCAGTTAGCAAGGATTCGCCAGATACCCGAAAATAAATGAAAGAAATGCACAAACAAAACAGTATTTTAAAGAATACAAGATAAAAGATAACAAGCTATTTCGCAAGTTTCCTGATGGACCAGATTTGCGGGCGGTTCCCAAGGCAGCAAGGTGGCAAATAATACGACTACGTCACGATAAAGCCGGACATGCGAGTGTCGAGAACACACTCAAATGAATAAAAATGAATGATTGGTTCCCGAAGATAAGACGATTCGTAACTAAGTATATACAAGCCTGTCTAAACTGCGCCTATTATCAATCGAAAAGTGGTAAACGAGCTATGGGACTTCATCCCATTGAAAAGGTAGCGGCCCCATTTCACACCATCCACATCGACCACGTCGGACCCTTTGAAACAAGCAAAAATGGAAAGAAATTCTTATTTGTAATCGTAGACGCGTTCACAAAGTTCGTCATTATCGAAGCAGTCAAATTAACTAAAGCGAAACCGGTCATAAAGATATTGCAAACAATTATGAGTATTTTCGGGGTGCCATTACGGATTATAAGTGATCGAGGAAGTGCTTTCACGTCAGCGACATTTCGCGCGTTCTGTGAGTCCTACGCGATAAAACACATTCTAAACGCCGTCGCGACCCCAAGAGCTAATGGCCAGTGCGAGCGGTACAATAGAACTATAACATGCTAGCACCGACTAGTGCTGAAGGCAGTCCAAATATGTGGGACGTTCACTTAAAAGAAATACAAAGTGCTCTTAATACACAGTTTAATAAAGGAATACTCTAGTAAAAGCGTTGTTTGGTTGCCAAACCAAACCTTTAGCAGAGACCAAAATTCTAAATTCCATCAAAACCAGTATTGACCAACTACGAAAAACAATTACCGATCACGTCAAATTGGACCAGTGTAAACAAAAAGAACGTTTTGACAAAACAAAACGTGAAGCTGTGCGTTACAATGCAGGTGAACTCGTGCGAATATTAATAACCAGTGAACAATGTACCGGGGCAAGTAGAAAGTTGCTACCTAAATATAAGGGCCCGTTTCGGGTAACAAAAGTGCTTTATAACGACAGATACGAAGTTGAAGATTTGCGCGAAGGACATAGACGACGGAGTGCAAAAACTGTTGTTGCATCCGACAAAATGGAAAAGTGGATCACAGTTGTATAAGTAACGAATTGCAAGGCGTGTGAAACGTGGAAGGCAACAACTGGGACCGACAATGTCCACTTGTTGCCGGAGTTTATGTGCATTATACCAAAACGAAAGAATATTCAAGTGTTAAAAAAAAGTAAACAATGACCGATAACGTCAAATGGTTACCAGCCGATGAAAGATGAAAAGAAATCGATAATGTAATGAGACACGTACTACAAATGTGAAGTCGACAAGTCGAAGTTTTAAGAAGCCCGTTTTAATGCATTTAAGAACATTTAGTCACCTACATATGAGTTATTTAGCGATAGTGTTGTTTATTTACGAATAGATATAAATGTAAGAGCGGTCTGAGACATACCGCTAAACAGCATGGCCGAATGTTAGGAAAATTAAAAGTTTTAAACGAAAGAAATAGTTTGTAAACACGTTCGATTAGTCAGTACGTCACCTTGACTTGAACCATATATTGTAAACTTATATATCTAACAATAAGCCAAACATGGTCCATATTCTTATCTAAGTATAAACCTTGTGAATAATTCGGATATGGTTCCATGATGAGATTATTAATGAAATATCAAAAGGAATGTGATGACGTAGGTCACGTTTCTGAGTATTAGAGTATAAAGAAACGTACGAAAGAAAAAAGAAAGGGAGTTAGTTGCGACTCACCATTGAATGTATAAAGAAGTTAAATAAAACGTTTTCAAGATCAAGACTATTTTCCAACAAAACCCTGTATTCTAACACTATTTTTAGGAGCATTTATTGCTGATGCCCTAGCGAGGGCGTTCATACTCAATTGTAAAGGCTATAATGCAGCTCGACCATGTTCAAAGTGCACAGTTGATGGAAAAAAGATAGAAAAAACTATGTGTTTTACCGAACTCGATTCTTGTTTACGTTCTGATCTAGACTATATGAATGCGGTTGATAAAAAACATCACAGCTAAAAAAATCAATCTGCTTTGAAATCATTAAATTTTCCCATGATAACGTATGTTCCTTTCGAATATATGCACCTTATTTGTCTAGGAGTGGTTAAAAGAATTTTAACAGCAATAATAACAAATCAATATGATTTTAAAAAATTGACAAAATCTGAAATAATTATAATTGCTAATATTTTGTTAATATAATCATATTGCCCTACTGAATTTGCACGTCGTCCACGTTCTATTGATGAATACGCAAAATTTAAGGCAATAGAATATCGACAACTATTACTGTATACTGGAGCTCTAATTTTTTTTAACATTTTGAAAGGCGGTTACTATTTAAAGTTCCTAATACTACATTCTGCTTGCAGATTTTTATTAATGTCAGCTCCTAGTGAAATTAGACTTGAATTTACAGAAATCGCTTTAAAAGATTATGTAAAGTGTTGTGAAAGTATTGATAGACAAACATATCTCGCCTATTTTTTATTGACTTCCATAGAGTTCTGTTCTCCTATTCTTTATAATACCTCTTCTTTTCTAACCTCTTCTATTTTCATTTCGAAGGCTTCTAACCTTTTCTTTTCCGTCGCGCCCACTGTCCATGTTTCGCACCCACACAACGCCGAGCTCCAAACGTACACCTTTAACAACCTTTTTCGAATTTTTAAATTAACCTTTCGCGAGCTTAGAAGTGACCCTGCACTACTCCTTCCGTTCTGACTTATCTGATTTCCTAGATATTTAAAATCAGCCATTTCTTCTAATTTTTCGTCTCCTATCTTTATATTCGCTCTTTCCCTACTTAGAGCGATTATATTGATATTTAATGATAGGGCTTTCCATATTCTTTGTTATATTCAATTCTAGTTATTCACCCCCGCTAGAATAATATTCACCAGTTTACCTGTTTATAGATAGAGTTCATGATAACTTTAAGAATTAACATTCAGATTTCAACTCTCAAACAAGTCAATTTTGCACTAGTAATCATCCAAAATAGTTTTCATTGTCGGACGAATTTTAATAGTTGTTTTAAGTTTTAATTTAGACGTTGAAATTTAGTTTTATTGATAGAATAGAAGTTCAAGTAAATGTTTTAAATAAAACAGTAAATTTTTATTCTTCAACAAAATCACNTTCTTGCCTTCATCAGCGGCAATGAATAACATGTGCCCACTTTGACATCTGAGTGCCAATGTGACATCAAAACTTAAATATTCTTGCCTTCATCAGCGGCAATGAATAACATGTGCCCACTTTGACATCTGAGTGCCAATGTGACATCAAAACTTAAATATTCTTGCCTTCATCAGCGGCAATGAATAACATGTGCCCACTTTGACATCTGAGTGCCAATGTGACATCAAAACTTAAATATTCTTGCCTTCATCAGCGGCAATGAATAACATGTGCCCACTTTGACATCTGAGTGCCAATGTGACATCAAAACTTAAATATTCTTGCCTTCATCAGCGGCAATGAATAACATGTGCCCACTTTGACATCTGAGTGCCAATGTGACATCAAAACTTAAATATTCTTGCCTTCATCAGCGGCAATGAATAACATGTGCCCACTTTGACATCTGAGTGCCAATGTGACATCAAAACTTAAATATTCTTGCCTTCATCAGCGGCAATGAATAACATGTGCCCACTTTGACATCTGAGTGCCAATGTGACATCAAAACTTAAATATTCTTGCCTTCATCAGCGGCAATGAATAACATGTGCCCACTTTGACATCTGAGTGCCAATGTGACATCAAAACTTAAATATTCTTGCCTTCATCAGCGGCAATGAATAACATGTGCCCACTTTGACATCTGAGTGCCAATGTGACATCAAAACTTAAATATTCTTGCCTTCATCAGCGGCAATGAATAACATGTGCCCACTTTAACATTCGAGTGCCAATGTGACATCAAAAAAATGAATTATACTTTACCACTCATCGGAGAGTATTTTCAGATCTGTTCCCAACATCATTGTCACCATTTATCAAGGCCTCACACAGTTCTGGGAACCATTCCGTTGTCCACATTTTAAGGTGTTCTGCCGAAGCAGTTGTGTTCCTGAGGAGATTAGAAACGCCCTTTAGGACGTATTTTCCCGGGGGCTTTTCGCCGACTACCTCATAGGGTCCCTTGCACGGGGGTGATAGTTTATGTCGCTCGTTAGCGGTTCGCAGAATAACGACCAAATCTCCAGCCTTAAACTGGGGCATAACGGCTTTGGATGAGCGTTCTTCTTGGTATGCGGCATTTTTCTTGAGAGATTGGGCGGCCTTTTCTCTTGCGATTCTTTTATTTGGAGATATTTCCTTGGTCGCCAGGTCATTTAGGATTGCTGCAACGGCTGGAACAGAACTTTCTCGTCCGATTAATAATTGCAATGGTGTACATCCAGTTGATTTCTGGTATGTGGTGTTTAGTACCAAATGTATTTTCCACAATTTGTCGGCCCAAATACTCGTATTAATTCTGCACTCTATTCTTAACATGTCAGCTATTGTTGACATGTACCGTTCTACTTGCTCATTGGATCGGTGTGCGTGAGGTGTTGTCAGATGAAGATTTATTCTCCATTCTTCTAAAATTTTTTTATTGGATTTATTGATAAATGACCCATTGTCGCTTATTAATCTTATTGGGGTTCCAAACAAAGAAATGGTTTTTAACAAGTTTTCTTTAAATGTTAACGAAGTTATCTCGACGTTTGGTATTAAAAGGCAGTACTTTGAGAAGGCGTCAATAATAACGAAAACGTACCGAAAATTGTTAGAGGGTTAGGGGACCAAAAAAATCACAATGTAGGGTTTCAAAAGGAGCTTCACCCTTAGGTATTGAGTGCAGAGGTACTCTACTTGAGAGTCGAGGCTGTTTGTTTAACAAGCAAGTTAAACATCCTTTACAATACTTAAAAACAAAATTTCTTAAACCTGGAAACCAAAAACTTCTGGAGACTGATTCAAATGTTTTCTCAGCACCGACGTGACAGTTTTCGTCGTGAAATAACTGTAATAGTGGCAACCGGTAAGATGAAGGAACAAAGAGTCTTTTTACTGTGGAACCATCCGAATTATGAACTACTCTATAAAGATATTCACCTTTTATTTCATACAATTTGTTATCTAGCTCACCCCTTTTTACGCGTTCGATCAGGTCTTTTGTTTGATCGTCAGCACGTTGCGCGGTGGCAAGCCATGAATTCTTTTGATCAAAAACAAAGGCAATTCTCGGCGGATTTCTACTGAAAAAGTCAGCATGAGACAATTTTGACCCCTTTTGGTAACTGATTTCGAAATCGAAATCTTGCATGAAAATCCACCATCGCGCGATACGGGGGTTTAAGTCTTTTTTTGCAAAAGTCGCCTTAAGAGCATTACAGTCTGTGACCAGAGTAAATTTGATACCTAATAAATAATGTCTGAAATATTTTAATGCATTGACGACTGCCAGAGTTTCGAGTTCATACGAGTGATACTTTGTCTCATAACCTTGGGTCGATCGACTGAAATAAGCGACGGGTTTTAATTTATCAGCATATTTTTGTAATAGTACTGCGCCATAACCTATCGAACTTGCGTCCGTGTGTAATTCTGTTATTAAGTTTGGATCAAATAGCACCAAAACAGGGTACGTTGAGAGCAAAGCAATGAGTTCTAAACGAATTTCTTCTCTATTAGGTGTCCACTCAAAAGGGGTTTCTTTTTTTAATAAGTTAGAAATTGGTTTAACTTTTCTCGAATAGTTTTTAATGAACCTGCGGAAATAGCTAGTTAGCCCCAATAGTTGGCGAACTTCTTTAACGTTTGAAGGAGCTGTTGTGTTTAATAATGCCTTTACTTTATAAGGGCTTGGTTGGACACCTTTGGTAGAAATCAGGCGTCCAAGGTATTCAATCTCGGTCTGCAAAAATTTGCATTTCTTTAAATTGACTTGAAACCCATTTTGTTGGAGAAGCTGAAGGCTTTGGTGTACAAGTTTCAAATTTTCTTCTGTTGTTGAAGAAGGGATGAGAACATCGTCAAGGTACACGAGTATTTTTCCAGAGGTAAGGAGCGGATGAAGCGCTTGATTTATTGCTCTTTGGTACACAGATGGTGCGTTTGCTAGACCGAAAGGCATTTTTAAATATTCAAATTGAGAGTCAGGCGTAACAAATGCTGTTTTCTCTATTGAATCGTCTTCAATAGGGATTTGATGGAACCCGCTCGCCATGTCAAGGGAAGTAAAAAACGTATGGCCCTGTAACCTGTCGATTTGGTCTTCAATTCTAGGCAAAGGATAACGGTTCTTTATAGTTATGCGGTTTAATGCACGGTAATCAACGCACATTCGATATGTCCCATCTTTTTTTGTGACAAGTAAAATAGGGCTCGCATAAGGTGAACAAGAAAGTCGAATGATTCCCTTTTCTAAGAGATCGTCTGTGATTTCGCGAACCTTCTGTTTCTCAAAATAGGATAGGCGATAAGGTCTGTACCTTATGGGGACGTCTGAGGTTATCCGAATTTTTAACTTAGCGGTAGTGACAGTGGATGTGGCAGTACCGATCGTAAATATTGCGCGAAAATTTGAAAATAATTGTTTCAGTTGTTCTGGACATTTTTCAGAGAAAAATTGTTCTAAATTAGAAATATTTGTTGTGCAGAGGTGTAGGGCCAAAACTGGTTTATTGGGTTTTGTAAGCTTCATCTCACCAGATGGTTTACGATGTAATGAAATAAATTCTTTGTCCAGGATGTCGGTGCCGACCAGCAATTGTGGGTCTTTCATATTGGTGATAACGTAAAAGTCTGATTCGATAGTAATTTCTGGAAATTCCACAATTAGTGTTACCTTTTCGGTAATTTTAATTTCTGAATTTATAGTCCTTGCCGGAATTGAGCAAACACGCGGTTGTATCTGCAACTGTTTAACGAGCTCCTCGCCTATTAGTGATAACTGGGATCCAGTATCTATAAGTACGTCTACAGGTATTCCGCGAACAACAGCGGTCATAAAATCAGGGCGATTTGTTGAAGAAAGGAATTTAATGGATTTTTCATTTCGGCCTAAACTACGTTGTTTAGCAAAGCATTTATTTTCAACGTGACCTAATTTATTACAAAATGAACATGCTTCCCTTTTGTTTATCTTTTTCGGCGGTTTGTTTCTTGGTGAGTCAGCGATAGTGTATTTATTAAAAGTACATTGTGACTTCACGTGTCCATGGCGACCGCAGTCAAAGCATCGCTTGTTTGTAATTCGAGGCGCCAGGTCTGGGGAATCCTGATCGGGAATTTTATTGCGGTGATTGTAATTACCGCGCATTAAAATAGGACTTTTCCCTACATCGTCAAATTCGCAAAGTAAAGAAATTAAAGCCGAAACTGACTGTTTTTGGGATTGCCTTATCTCGTCTTGAGTCCTTTTACACTCAATACCCCTACATATTATACTTATAAGTTCTTGATCGCTAAAATTTTTATTCAACCTGTTCAAAAGTGCCAGTTTTGTTCTAGCATAATTAGCATAGGATAGAAAAGAGTTTGACTTACATTCTGCCGCCTTCTCAAACCTTATACCAAAATCAATAGTCCTTGGAAAAGAACAGCGTAATTCCTCAACAAATGTCGACCATTTCCTGTCCAAAACTTTCCATTGATTGAACCATTCTTGGGCTTCCCCAGTGAGGTAGATAGGGACTCTGTACATTGTTTCATACTCGTCCCATCCGTACAACTCTCGGGCTTTCTCAACATCGGCGATCCAATCAATCCGACAATTTAATTTCTTGGTTCTCATTATGGGAAGATGCACTTTTCCGGGTTTCGTTAGTTCCGGCCTCCAAAGTATTCACGACGGTCGAAGCGACCCTTTCCATCGAGGTTACGTATCGCCGCATCGACTCCAGGACTTCTTCCAAAGCACCAGAATTTGCCGAAGAGTTCGATGCCACTTCGTCGGCTGGGAGAACCCTTTTTCTATTCCTCGCATTTCTTTTCATTTTATTTTATTATTATTTTCTTCTTTTTTTTACACAAGGGGCGTATCCCACTCCTGATATTATCGAAAAGTTATTTATTATAGTTTTTATTAGCTTTTAACAGATGTAACTACACTATTTACACAGTACAACTTTTAACGGAACACTTTAAGAAAAAAGATTCAATATTGCCACTCTTCAGACGGATAGCAACGGTTAATTCATTAATTCCCGAATCAATTATGTTTCTCCTCGCTTCTTTTCTGGATCCGCGACAGCGGCTCTAGTCTGGTGGCTGTTTTTGGAAAGCATAGATAGAATGCAGCTAACAATATATATTGTTGCATCCCAACAATCTCAATAACTTTGTACAATAAATCATTACATGACACTAATTGCAACCCCCTCCATAGGGTTGACCTAAATTTAGTATAAAAGGGATGCTGGTTTCACCCAATTTCAACACTCTGCGCTCGACCTTCGTTGTACGAACATCACCTGCACCGCACCGATTGACATCACCGAAACGACCAGAGTTTTCCAGCGAACCAGGCGTTCAAAAACCTGTCCGTTACTGGACAATTAACCACCCAAGGCCACCATTATTCAGCCCAGCTGTAATAGGTAAGAGTTTTTCTTTTTTATATTTCAATTAACCTACAGTTCTCTGGGACGGAGTACGCAATGTCCCTTTGAACTACGACGTACCCTATATACTAACACAACAAACCTTTTTTAAGCAACATATTTTCCTCTATTTTTTTACCAATTTTCCTGATTGTGCGAAGTCACATACTATCAAATTAACTAGCCATTTTCAACATGGCTACCCCCAAGAGCTCCGCACTCTTGGAGGGATTTTCCCTTGCGGACGCCCTTGCCCTGGCCAGAGACCTTCAGGCCAAACTCGCCACAGTAAACGAATTCATTCGTTTACACTCCACCGCTGCAGCCCCTACGACAATGACCGAAGACATGGAGTCTTCACCTGTATCTCCGAATAACGACGCCGAACCAATACCAGCCCCTAGCGCGACCAAGGTCATTTCCGACAGTGCCGCTACCCGTCCACCGCACACGGACCGCCGAGAGAACGACGGTTTCGTAAAAGCCGGCAAACGCGCTAACAAGCGCCGCCGACAACAGCCTTTTCTGTCTTCGTCCGAGTCATCTTCCTCTTCCTCGGACAACGAATCGGACTTAGAACCAAGTCCAACCCAAAAGTCCCCACCACCAATCGTCATACGACAGAAGTCCCTTTGGCCGAAAATTCTTCGTGCCATGGACAATCACGACATCACCGCCCGTAGGTCCGTGAACACCAAAGACTCAATTCGAGTCTACCCGAACTCCATCGACGATTTTCGTCGCCTATCTTCTTTCCTGGACGAATCCAAAGTCCAATTTTCTACCAACCAGCTACAGCAGGACCGTGACCTCCATGTAGTTATCCGCGGTGTCTGCGAAGACATCCCAACCGAGGACATCGAGTCCGAATTAAGCCACAAAGGCTTTATTATCAAGGGCANATTTTCACTTGGTAAAGTAATTTTTGTCTCATTTAATTTTCTGCAATCGATTGAATGTCTTTCCAAAATATCTTTTGAACTGAAGTGATTTAAACATCGCTGGCACAACCATTTTCTGTGATGAAGTCGCTTCGTTTGTTTATCGAACCTGTAAATCAGCCCTCATCCTGGGTTTCACCGATAGTACCTGTTTTAAAAGGCGATGGAGATGTTCGTATTTGTGTTGATATGCGGTGTGCGAACAAGGCAATCGCAAGGGAGAATCATCCATTGCCAACAATGGATCAGCTTATTCCTAAATGTAGAAAAGCAAGGATGTTCTCTAAACTTGATATAAAAAATGCATTCCATCAAGTGGAAATTAAAGAGAATTGTAGAGAGATCACCACCTTTATTACAAGTAAGGGACTTTACCGTTATAAACGTCTCATGTTTGGCATTTCTTGCGCACCCGAACACTTCCAAAGAACCATGGAAATAATGTTGTTACCATGTGAAGGAGTGGTAAATTTCATCGATGTGTCCTAAATATAAAGGAGAAACCGATGAATTCAACTCGATTTGCATTCCGTAAAGCTTTACAAAACATAATAATATGGAAGGTTATAAACACTGTCCGGCAACCTATTTTATTCGAAAGGGACCAACCGCTAATGAACATTGATAATTTTATTTTGTATTGTAAGAACAGCGAGAAGGTATGCTAAGACGCGACATTGGATAACCAAGAAACCATCAACAAACAGCCAAAAAAGGAAAACAAAATCTCAAAAAAACAACTGAACAGCACGATTGCGCTTGTAAAATAATAATAAATAATACAAAATATTTACTCTATCGTTAATCAATAAAACTGTGAAAGTTATAAATAACTAGTATTAGTTTTTTTTTTTGAAAAGTGGTTGACGCTTTTAGGATGTTGTATACAGACAAATTTGCTTCACGTGGGATGGAATTTTGATTTTTTACAAAAAGAACTCGCTGTGTGTTTGTGCATTGCATCTAGTTTACACCCTCCAAAGCTCGTTATTTATTTTTGTTACACCGTGTATTATTAAGAGTTAACATAGTTTACGGTTCAGATGCGGGGTGTACTTACGAGAACTTGCCACTACCTGTGCTTTAGTTTAGTTTAGTTACGTTAATGTAAAAAAAGGGAAATAATTGACAAGCAAAACGTCGTTATCGTCCTTGTAGCTCCAACTCATTGAACAGTGATTCCTCAAGCTCTACGGACAATAGTTGCAGACGTACGCGATCTGAACGGAATTATACTCCACAGAGATGAGACAATAGGCCACTCGTTAAGGAAAGTGTTGGTACACGCAAGCGACAGTTACGTAAGTCGCGATAAAAAATATTACCAAGCACATCTCCCAGTTTGAGTTAGTTATGTATCAAGCATAAGTGACAATGAGGCAGATTCTAGTCCCAGTCAACGAAGTTAAAATGATACTTACGATATAAAACAATTAGAAACAATAATAGCGGGAATGACGAGACAAAATGGCAATGTCGAAACACGTAGGTTAGCGGTACGGAGCGATTGTATTCCTAAATTTTGTCCCGAAAATGAAAATATGTCCGCTGTTAAGTGGCTTGGGAACATCGAGGAGCTGAAATAAATTAACGATTTGGACGGTGTAACGACAATCTGCCATATGCAAACTCAATTTTCTGGCATGCCAAAATCTTGGTATCACAGTTTAAGTTCGGTACCTGAGCTTTAGTTACTCAGACCTTTCCCGACCGTGTCGATTACGCTAAGGCTCTTAGAAAAATGTTAAACAGAGAAAGACTTTTACTAAGACGATAACATCATATTACTTCAAGAAGATGGAACTATTAGGTAAGGACGTGTCAAATTTTAGGAAAGAATTCAGTTGCGTGGATAATCGATGGAATTCCAAATATCACGATTCTAAATGCTATTTGTGGTGGTCGATATGAAAAGTCAAAATTACTTTTCGAAGGGTATCTGTCAATGTTACGTGAAGAAAGCACCATTTAAATGTCGACACAAAATAGGATTTGGTAAGGCGATCCCTAAAAGTGGATTTACGTCATTCACTTCCAAATTTACGGAATAATAAACAATACGCTAAATCAGACATTTTTAATGTGAGATGATTTAATTGTAAAATGAAAGGTCATTTCCAGTCAAAGAGCCCAAAATGACGTGTTAGTTACACAAAATGTCATCTGTTAGGATACGAAACCGATCGTTGCGTTGTTAATGTAGGTAAACGATAAGCTGATCGACAGAATAAAGGTGAATTGAAATCAATCTTAATCTTATCGAATAACAGTCGTCTGGTACTTGTTATTTTACTGATTGTGTTATTAACGATGAACCTGTACGAGGCTTTGTATATTCAAGTTGTGTCGCACTCACAATTCGTGGAACCAATCTAGTTAAATTACGTCTACAGAGTGAACCTACCAATGCTTGTGTGATTATGCCGGAGGGTACATTGTAGTACGTTCAAAGGTTACGAGAAACTTGAATGTTGATTTAGCTTCCGCTACTGTTGATGTACTCGTTTTACCTGATAGTGTACAGGATGTGTCTGTATTCGTGAAGTTAGGCAATTTTTAAGTCTTGTTTAGAAAATTTATCAAGGGATTCGCCGCTATTGTCAAGCCTTTAACTAATTTAACTTGCAAGAACACTCCGTTTGTGTGGGAAGGATAACAACAGAATGCTTTTGACGGTATGAAAAACTTTTTTGGTGACGGCTCTTCTCAAATACTGCACTGGTTTAAGATGGCTGTCATTTTGCCGTTGTAAAAGAATTCCTCCTAAACCGACCTTGCTGGCGTCACAATATACTTCCCTTTCCGCTTCTTATAGCTAGAATGGGCCGTTGCACTAGTATCCTTTTCACTTCGTGAATATCGTTGGGTGCTGCGAAATCTGCTACAGCTTTTATTTTATCATAATCAGGTCGGATACCCTCTTCAGCAATTCTATGACCTAAATATTCTATTTTTGACTGAAGGAAATTGCACTTATTAAATCTTAATGTTAAACCAGCAGTTCCCTGATCAATAAGGTCTTGGGCTATTCTGCGGACATTTTCACGATCGAAGAAGGGTATACGGTAAGAACGTTCGAGCTGTTTAATTCCGAATCAGTTCATCTTATAATGTAAAAAATGGTAATTCTGCACTATTTGTCGCTAAGCAACTTTTAGATGGTATTTCAAGCTCATAGGAGTGGTATCATTGCTTGAAATTTTGACGGCTGTATGCGCTTTAAAGAAGTTCAGAGTATATTTAATTGGCATTAAATTTAAAATTATTACCGACTGCAACTCACTTCGCTACACCCTTATGAAACGAGTCTTAATTCCCTATATTGCAAGATGGTGGTTGTCAATCCAGGAATTTGACTGATATTGAATACTGCTCCGGGACTAAGATGAGTCATGTTGACGCATTGGACCAAAGTACGGCTACACCCACTGGTCAATCACTTGACATGATTATAAATATTGAAGAGGGTGACTGGGTACTC
This sequence comes from Agrilus planipennis, assembly GCF_000699045.2. Classification (NCBI taxonomy): domain Eukaryota; kingdom Metazoa; phylum Arthropoda; class Insecta; order Coleoptera; family Buprestidae; genus Agrilus; species Agrilus planipennis. Next base: position 91,832 of record NW_020439130.1, read on the forward strand.
TCAACACAACTTCAAGATTATACATGTGAAAATATTATGAATGTTTTGGCACGAGATTTTAAAGATAATGATGAACGATAGATCCATAAAAAATATTGGATCAACGACTCTATCGAAAAACAGAGAAAGGAAAAAGATGGATTATACCGAGAACAGCACGACGAATAAAACTTATGTAGTACCATAATGATGCCGGTTATTTTCCAGTACACAAAACTGTAGAAAAAATAAGTTTAAGATATTGCTTTTCTTCCATGCGCACATGTGTTAAAAATTATATTAATAATAGTATAATAATATCCCTTCTGGTAATGTCCCGGGTGGTCTATATCCCATAGGAAAACAGCCTAAACCGATGGATACATTGTATTTGGACCATGTGGAGTATTAAGAAAAACTTGTCTTATAGTAGTGGTCTTATGATAAAAAGCATGCTTCTCCAATTACGTTTGGAGTTAGATAACATGTGCTTGTCCGAAGAGAGAAGAGCTAAGGGCTTTAATGACGGTCAGAGCAGAAAGCTCGAACCAAGGTATAAAGGACCAAAGGAGGCTCATGGACTTTGTGATGGGCGGCAATACCCTGTTCGCACATCTACTGAAACTGGTGCTTTGTAGCTTTGAATTTGTCTGGAGGCAGTCGACGAAGACGACAGAAGATTGGAGGCTCAGCAGTTACAATGTGATGTTTGACAGAATGATTTACTTCCGTATTCCCTGAAAGGGCAAGTGATGTCGGGGAACTTATTCCCGTTTTTAAAACTATATAGTTAATATGAAATTCAGACACCACTGTAAAAATAAACGAGCACTTAGAATGTTTGGAACACAAATACGAAAACATGCTCTTTGCGAAAGCAAGTCTTCGGTATAAAAAAAATATGCGTATTTTTCGCCAATGGTGAGGTCATCAATGTAAACAGCGATACTATTCTTTTTAATAATAACACATCCTTAACGTAGTTATGCATTTCTTATTGCTAAAAATTAAATACTACAGCTAATTGGTTTACATAGTCAATATGACCAAGTCGATACGCGCACAAAACTCCTCTTCGGACTATTCCTCCTCTTGTCCTCCCAATCACTGATCCTCTTCCATAGAGAAGAATTTTCTTCGTATTCCGTGGCCTCGAAGTCGGTATTCATACCATAGATGTGCGTTCCGTAAAATGTAAAAAGTTGATATGCTCTACATACTAGTTGATTCGCAATTGATCCACAGTATTCTTTTGCGTTTGTTAATTTCCTTAAATCAGAATATATTTTGTAGTGTTCGCCTAAGATCATTTATTAATATTTTCCTACAATTAAGGAACTCTACACTGTACCTTACACGTGCATAATTCCTTGCCTTATAGTCCAATCTATGCCTATGATCTATAAAAATGACAGTCACTGATAGTCACCGCATACCATTTGAAGATATAAGGTCACCAGTTTGTCTTGAGATTGAGAAATATTGATTCATTGTTCAGCTGTTTCTCCAGTAACACAGCGATGTTAAAAATGCACATTCTACTTTTCATTTTATTGTCATTTTTGACATGTAAAGTTATAGATTAATGTATCGCAGTTGTGCGCGTTTAAGGGGTAAAGTTTGTTAATTGCAGGAAATATTAATAAATAATCTTACAGGAACATACCAAACTTTATTACGCACTATCGTGAGAGAGATGGATATTGTCCAAAACTTCATTCCATCTCTTTCTTTTGTTGTACCACAATTCTGACCGCTAAGGCATGTCCATTAGTAAACGTCGATGAAACACGCGACAACTAACTTCATAGAAGTTAGATATTATATGACCATAGATATAAATACGATCCACCACAGAGTCCCCTTGTATATCTCGTCGACGTTTACTAATGGACATGCCTTAACGGTCAGAATTGTGGTACAACAAAAGAAAGAGATGGAACGAAGCTTCGGACAATATCCATCTCTCTCACAATGGTGCGTACACGTGTCACGAAAGAAACCATACGCCATCTCCCTTATTTTTCGAGCAAGAAATTATTAGGACATACGGCTAAGGAACGTCCATTACAGTGTTCGGAACCGTACGATAATTATCGTACACATACGATAATTTCATGTCTACGTGCGATGTACGATATCATATTATTATCGTACGCAGATTGTACGATAATTTTCATGCATTCAAAATTTATTTTATTCTTACCCTCTCAGACAATATCACGAAGACTTTTTTTTATTCGCGAATATTTTTTTTCTTTTGCTCACAGCGCTATAAACATTTTTGTTATACGCAGTGTTAAATTTAGAAGAACGTGCCTGCAACAAAAGAACGTTATCATGCTAGTATGTAGGTTTTTCCTCGGCAGGTAACATCCCTTCGTGTTGGTCACCAGATGGGTCGATGGTCTTCCCATCCACAATTTTGTGATTGTAGTCATGTAGTCACTAACCATAGCCTAAGGTCAAAAACACCCCACTAACATACCTCCA
>NW_020439130.1:94536-96813 GCF_000699045.2 Agrilus planipennis
TTTATTTATGTATGTAGAATTTAATTTTGTCGGTGAATTTAATTATTTTAATTTGTAATATGAATTCAACTTTGCCAATAACCGACTAGCTGTTTTTTCCAATATTTATTTTGTTTTATAAGAGCAACGTTTCGATTACTGTAAGTCATCCTCAGGCTAAGAAAAATATATAATTACAATTTTGTTGAAATCTTAATTAATGACTGAATAACATTAGTATCACATTGTTAAAACAAATTATAGTATAGTATAATAATTGTTTTGAATTAAATTACCTTAAGTTATTACAAATTAAAATAACTAATTTCACCGACAAAATTAAATTCTACATACATAAATAAAATTAAATACACTTTTTTTTTATGTGTAAATTCAAGTGTGATGAATTGATTCACCTGTATTATCTAATAAAAAATGTAGAAACTATAATGATAGGAAACGTTAGGAATTCATTTCCTTTAACGAACTGAATGAATCAGAAATTGCATCTTGAATCAGAAAATCCGTTGGCCGTGGAATTTATGTACCGTAGACGATAAGCATTGCAAAGGTTTATGTTAGGGTTTCCAAACAACTAAGTTGAAAGTTCGAAGAAAACAAGTAACGGAAATTAATGAAAGACTGTAGGTTGAGAACTATCAGCCGTTGAACCAACTTTACATATGATTGGTTCTATAGATGATGGAGGGAAGTATGCGAAGGCACAAAAAGGGAAAAACGAAAAATTGGCAGTTGACGCTATCCCGCTTATCCCAATATACTATTACAAGAATAGGTCTTTTATTAAAGGTATTATAACAATAGACGATATGGGAAAGAGAGGGAGGAAAGAGAGAGAAAAGAAAGGAATAAATAAAACAACCAAATTAGAAAATATTACGTCACTTGCTACTTGCTATTTGAAAACGATAGACACAACATGTCGGCGTTATTGGCCATAACTGAAAAAAAAACCTTTGGGCGTTTCATTCCCACCAGCCAGTAATGATAGTGGGCTGGCATTCCTTCCGGACTACGCCGGAAGGTAGGGCGGAAGGCCCTCTTCAGCCTGCTTTCAGGAATCGTGGGAATGGGTGGGTGGTGGTGGTTCGGGTGAGACGGATGAAATGAAGACAGAAGTGAATGAAACATTATCTGTGGAATTTGCATTTGCCTAAGTGATCCGAGGAAACCACAGAAAAACTTGGATCAAGTCAGACGGACCCGGAATCGAACCGGCGTCCTCCCGAAAGCAATGGTCTAAACACCATAACTGCTATTGCTACCCTTTATAATGCAAGCTTATTATTTTCGAGACCGAACGACTCTCAACAGTGCTCTGCACTCTTGGAGGGATTTTCCCTTGCAGACGCCATTGTCCTGGCCAGAGACCTTCAGGCCAAACTCGCCACAGTAAACGAATTCATTCGTTTACACTCCACCGCTGCAGCCCCTACGACAATGACCGAAGACATGGAGTCTTCACCCGTACCTCCGCATAAAGACGCCAACCAATCCGATCCAACACCAGCCCCTAGCGCGACCAAGGTCATTTCCGACAGTGCCACTACCCGTCTACCGCACACGGACCGCCGAGAGAACGACGGTTTCAAAAAAGCCGGCAAACGCGCTAACAAGCGCCGCCGACAACAGCCTTTTCTGTCTTCGTCCTCGGACAACGAATCGGACTTGGAACCAAGTCCAAGCCAAAAGTCTCCTCCACCAATCGTCATACGACAGAAGTCCCTTTGGTAGAAAATTCTTCGTGCCATGGACAATCATGGCATCACCGCCCGTAGGTCCGTAAACACCAAAGACTCAATTCGAGTCTACCCGAACTCTATCGACGATTTTCGTCGTCTATCCTCTTTCCTGGACGAATCCAAAGTCCAATTTTCTACTAACCAGCTACAGCAGGACCGTGACCTCTATGTAGTTATCCGCGGTGTCTGCGAAGACATCCCAACAGAGGACATCGAGTCCGAACTAAGCCACAAAAGCTTTATTATCAAAGGCATACATCGTATGTCCAAAGGTGATAAAATCTGGCCCCTTGTCTCCGTCCGTCTTGATAAGACCGCCTCAAACTCCAAGGCAATTTTCGACCTTGGTAAACTCTGCGGCCTCAACATCAAAGTTGAGCCGAAAAAGGCAACAAAGGATGTTCCCCAATGCCGCCGCTGTATGAAGTTTTTCCATACAGCTAACTACTGTCACGCAGCCTGGGTCTGCGCATTCTGCGGCCGTAACCACATCACGGCCGAATGCAAATCCAAGGACAAGAAGGATGCAAATCCG
>NW_020439130.1:97082-99105 GCF_000699045.2 Agrilus planipennis
CAGTAATGCTGGTGGGCGGGCAGTCCCTCCGGACTACGCCGGAAGGTAGGGCGGAAGGCCCTCTTCAGCCTGCTTTCAGGAATCGTGGGAATGGGTGGGTGGTGGTGGTTCGGGTGAGACGGATGAAATGAAGACAGAAGTGAATGAAACATTATCTGTGGAATTTGCATTTGCCTAAGTGATCCGAGGAAACCACAGAAAAACTTGGATCAAGTCAGACGGACCCGGAATCGAACCGGCGTCCTCCCGAAAGCAATGGTCTAAACACCATAACTGCTATTGCTACCCTTTATAATGCAAGCTTATTATTTTCGAGACCGAACGACTCTCAACAGTGCTCTGCACTCTTGGAGGGATTTTCCCTTGCAGACGCCATTGTCCTGGCCAGAGACCTTCAGGCCAAACTCGCCACAGTAAACGAATTCATTCGTTTACACTCCACCGCTGCAGCCCCTACGACAATGACCGAAGACATGGAGTCTTCACCCGTACCTCCGCATAAAGACGCCAACCAATCCGATCCAACACCAGCCCCTAGCGCGACCAAGGTCATTTCCGACAGTGCCACTACCCGTCTACCGCACACGGACCGCCGAGAGAACGACGGTTTCAAAAAAGCCGGCAAACGCGCTAACAAGCGCCGCCGACAACAGCCTTTTCTGTCTTCGTCCTCGGACAACGAATCGGACTTGGAACCAAGTCCAAGCCAAAAGTCTCCTCCACCAATCGTCATACGACAGAAGTCCCTTTGGTAGAAAATTCTTCGTGCCATGGACAATCATGGCATCACCGCCCGTAGGTCCGTAAACACCAAAGACTCAATTCGAGTCTACCCGAACTCTATCGACGATTTTCGTCGTCTATCCTCTTTCCTGGACGAATCCAAAGTCCAATTTTCTACTAACCAGCTACAGCAGGACCGTGACCTCTATGTAGTTATCCGCGGTGTCTGCGAAGACATCCCAACAGAGGACATCGAGTCCGAACTAAGCCACAAAAGCTTTATTATCAAAGGCATACATCGTATGTCCAAAGGTGATAAAATCTGGCCCCTTGTCTCCGTCCGTCTTGATAAGACCGCCTCAAACTTCAAGGCAATTTTCGACCTTGGTAAACTCTGCGGCCTCAACATCAAAGTTGAGCCGAAAAAGGCAACAAAGGATGTTCCCCAATGCCGCCGCTGTATGAAGTTTTTCCATACAGCCAACTACTGTCACGCAGCCTGGGTCTGCGCATTCTGCGGCCGTAACCACATCACGGCCGAGTGCAAATCCAAGGACAAGAAGGATGCTAATCCTTCTTGTGCCAATTGCAAAGGGAACCACCGCGCCACCTATCGCGGCTGCCCCAAGGTTCCCAAAAAGACCTCCCCTTCACCCCCCAAGAAAACCGTCAATCCCGTTGCTTCCCAAGGCACAAAAACTACCGCCCATCCTTCGGCTACCACTTTGGCAGCACCATCTCAAATGTCCTACGCCAAGGCAGTAAGAACCGCCCCCCCACACCCCGCCCAAAAACGCAACACGAGCACTCCACCGGCTGTAGTTGCAATCCCAAGTTTGGAACAAAGGTTTCAAGCCATTGTTCAAACCATGGTCGCCAGCATTGTCGCCGCCTTACAGCAAACCACCAATGTCTAACACCGCCCAGTCAGACAACCTTCGGATAATTACCTGGAATGCCCAAAGCATTAGAGGTAAATTGACTGAACTCGAACACTTCCTCGAGGATAAGTCAATCGGTGTTGCTTGCATCACTGAAACTCACCTGTCCGAAAAAATCAAACTTTTCGTCCCGAACTTCTCTTCCTCCAGAAGTGACCGTGAAAACCGGAGTGCCGGCGGTGTCGCCATACTAGTTAGGAACTCATTAAAACACAGGCCTATCTCTTTGGCCACAAACTCTTTAGAAACAGTAGGCATCGAAGTTTCACTAACTTCCGGTCCTCTTAGGATTATTTCTCTCTACTCCCCCCCTTCGGACAGAGACCTTTCTGAACTCCCCCTTCTACTCCCCCAAGGCG
>NW_020439130.1:102677-108331 GCF_000699045.2 Agrilus planipennis
CTACCGTTGCTCCTCAGGGCAAAAAAACAACCCCCCATCCTTCGGCTATCACTTTGGTAGCACCCTCCCAAAAGTCCTACGCTAAGGCAGTAAGAGCCGCCCCCCTCCCTCGCCCAAAAACGCAACACGAGCACTCCACCAGCTGTAGTTGCAATCCCAAGTTTGGAACAAAGACTTCAAGTCATTGTTCAAACCATGGTCGCCAGCATTGTCGCCGCCTTACAACAAACCACCAATGTCTAACACCGCCCAGTCAGACAACCTTCGGATAGTTACCTGGAATGCCCAAAGCATTAGAGGTAAATTGACTGAACTCGAACACTTCCTCGAGGATAAGTCAATCGGTGTTGCTTGCATCACTGAAACTCACCTGTCCGAAAAAATCAAACTTTTCGTCCCGAACTTCTCTTCCTACAGAAGTGACCGTGAAAACCGCAGTGCCGGCGGTGTCGCCATACTAGTTAGGAACTCATTAAAACACAGGCCTATCTCTTTGGCCACAAACTCTTTAGAAACAGTAGGCATCGAAGTTTCACTAACTTCCGGTCCTCTTAGGATTATTTCTCTCTACTCCCCCCCTTCGGACAGAGACCTTTCTGAACTCCCCCTTCTACTCCCGCCAGGCGCTCCGACCATCGTTGCAGGCGACTTCAACGCTAAACACGTCTCTTGGGGCTGTCGACAAACAAACAATAAAGGCAACTCCCTTCTAGCCAAAATTCTTCAATTCAACCTCACAGTTGAAGCACCATCTGACCCCACATTCCTCCCTACCCCCACCCATCAATTCCCTGACATTCTTGACATTTTCGTCACGAAAAATGTCACACTTTCCGCCGATCCTATCGTCTTAAACGCATTAAGCTCGGACCATCTCCCAGCACTTATTGAAGTCGGCCGCCCAATCCTCAACCCCCCAAAACCAACCACGTCACTAGACTGGTTGCACCTTCGTTACACCTTGGAAAAATCTTCATTCAAGTGCACTCCAATTCGCACAATAGCGGAACTTGACGAAGCTGTGAATCTCCTGTCAAACGAGATTACCAGCGCAGTCGAGCTCTCCACTACCTCCCGCCCAACGCCCACCAAAGACAGAACCCTCCCAGCAGACATCCTTGACCTCCTTAAGAGGAAAAACAAGGCCCGACGTCTGTGGAATAAATACCGCGTCCCCGCCCAACGTGCAGAGGTAAACGCCCTTCAACGAGAACTAAAAACTCGTCTAACCGAATTCCGCAGCGCATCCTTCGACGACTATATCGCTCAGGCAGAAAAACATCCACGAAGCACCTGGAAAGTGATCCGTTCCCTTCGTAACAGAGCTCCCCATCTTCCGCCTCTTAAACAGAACGGCTCCACCTATTCCTCAGACGAAGAAAAAGCTGCAATCTTCGCAGACTCTTTGTGTCTCCAGTGCTCCCCACTACCAAGCCCAGTGGATCTTGCCGACTTTCACGAGCGTACCAAAGCCGTCTCCCAGAACTTCGTTCCCCTGAATTCCGACTTCAAACACACGTCCCCACGAGAAATCTTTCTCATTATCCGCTCTCTAAAAAAGAGAAAAGCCCCTGGCGCTGACGGAATTGCTAACGGAGTCCTTAAAGTCCTGCCACCAAAGCACATAACCGCACTGTGCAACATCACAAACGCCATCATGCGGCTCCACCACTTTCCTTTGGTCTGGAAAGAAGCCACTGTCATCTGTCTCCCCAAAAAAGGGAAGCCGCTCAGCTCTCCCTCAAGCTACAGGCCCATCAGCCTGCTCAGTTCGCTGAGCAAAGTAGTAGAATCCGTCCTTCTCGCTCGGCTCTTAGACCACGTGGAGCAAAACAACCTTCTCCCTGATTTTCAACACGGTTTCCGCAGGCAACACGGCACCGGACACCAACTTCTTCGTGTAACTGAACACATCTCCGACAACCTCAACAAGCGGCGTCACACTTCCATGCTCCTTCTTGACGTCCAACAAGCCTTCGACCGAGTCTGGCACGAAGGTCTCATTTCCAAACTTATCGCCCTTAACATCCCACACTTTCTAGTTGGGGTTATCAGGTCCTTCCTCACAGACAGAAGCCTTCGGGTCCGCGTTGGCTCTGCTCTTTCTGCCAGTAAACCCGTCACAGCCGGTGTCCCACAAGGCTCCAAACTATCCCCTATTCTGTTTAACCTGTTTTGCGCGGACATCCCCTCCCACACTTCAATTCTGACTGCCCTGTACGCCGATGACATTGCTATCATAAACTCTTCAAGTACCATTCTCCAATGCACGGCAAGAATCAATAGGTTTCTCCCCCAGCTCCTAAACTGGTATCGGAAATGGAAACTTTCCATTAACGAGACCAAATCGGAAGCAATTTTCTTTTCCCGTAGGCTCCGAAAACCTCCCTCCATTATTGTCAACAACCGCCCAATCAAATGGAGCACCTCTGTCACGTACCTTGGCGTCGTTTTAGACAGATGCCTAAACTGGCGGCCCCACATTAAAGCGACACGCAACAAGGCTCTGGGTGCATTCATCGCACTTAAACCTTTCTTTCGAAACAACACCATCTCCCAACAGACCAAAATCCGTGCGTTTAACGCAATTATCAGGAGCATTTGCTCCTATGCCATTCCCGTCTGGGGCTGCGCCCTTCCCCATCGCCTAAAACCTTTACAAGGTACATACATGCGGATTCTTCGCTCCGCACTTAACTACCCGTGGTTCGTCAGAAACACCCAAATTCTGATTGAAACCGGTCTACCTTCTCTCCCCGAGGCTGCAATCACATTCGCGGCAAATCTTCGGGCCTCAGTGTCAGGCCACAAAAACCCCACCATCTTGGCACTCTCCAACTTCGCACCGAAACCCAACGACCGTTTTAGAAGGCCCTGTCACCTTCTACAATGAGCCGCCCTCTCCCGCTCAAATTTATTTCCTAGTTTCGCTTTTTAGCGCGAGTGTCCACCCACCACATCAGAGGTGGACCACCTACTCCCGTTTCCTCCCCAATACTCCCGTTTCCTCCCCAATACTCCCGTCCACCAACACTTTTAGCCGATTTCCCATCTCAACCCTATCCCTAATCCTCAGCTTTCCACTTGACTCCCGGGGATGAAAAATTCACAGGGTTTACCTCCCCGCTCGAGGAGGGGTTTTAGTCGGAAAAAATCCGACACTACCCCCCTTCAGGGGGTGTCTTTTGAAGATTTCCCCTCCTCGGTCATAATCTAAACAAAAAAAAAACCACAGAACGTCCTTATAGTCTACCAGTACTCGCGGTATAACATCACGCTCGATAGCAGTAAACATCGTTCTCTAGCCAGTCCGTGCTAATAAACGACACCAACGACTCTTCGAGACCACGCCCGTCGTCTTCGTTCGAGCTCGCACGTACTTGTTACCTGCGAGCACTACACACTGCCCAGCAATTTCTAGGTAAGTTTAACGTTTTTAATTAATTTTAACTAACCAACAGTCTTGGGGACCGAGTACGCAACGTCCCCTTGAACTTCTACGTTCCCTTAACCCTTTATACTAACAAATACCTTCGTATTCCCGTACAACCGAAGCCACGCACACCGAAAAGCGTTTTTCGTTTCTATCGCCTGCCATTTCGGAAATGGCTCTCCCCAAGGGTCCTGCACTCTTGGAGGGTCTCTCCCTCGCCGACGCCATCGTCTTGTTCGGCGAGATGAAGGAAAACCTAACCCTGTTAGGTAATTTCATCCGTCAGCATGCTGACAACGCCACGCCCACTCCCATGTCAGAAGACATCGTACCTAGCAGCTCCGCTATTACCACCGCCCCGTCCTCACAGACAGTTGCCTCGTCAATGACAACTTCTGCCACCTCCGCCGACGGCTTTACAAAAGTCAACAGCCGTCGTACCAAACGCCGAAGGCGAACGCCTTTCCTTTCGTCGTCATCTTCCGCGACGTCGACGGACGAGTCCGAGCCCGAAACTGCAGGCTGTGGTGCCGCAGCTCCTCCCCCAATCGCTATCCGCCAAAAAACCCTTTGGCCAAAAATTCTCCGTGGCATGGAAAGCCACGATATTTCCGCCCGACGGTCAGTCAACACCACAGACTCCATCAGAGTATATCCCAACTCTGTGGAGGACTTCCGCTGCCTCTCTTCTCTCCTCGACGAATCAAACGTCGAGTTTACCACCAACCAGCTCCGCCAAGACAGGGACCTTCACGTCGTCCTTCGCGGAGTTCGCGAGTCCATATCAACGGACGATGTCCAATCAGCGCTCACTCACAAAGGGTTTGCTATCCGCGGCGTCCACCGCATGTCCAACGGTGGTAAAATCTGGCTGCAAGTGTCCGTTCGCCTTGATCGAGCGGACAAAAAGTCCAAGTCAATATTCAAGCTTGGCAAGATCTGAGGGCTCAACGTGACAATTGAGCCTAAGAAAGCTAACAAAGACGTCCCACAATGCCGCCGTTGTCAAAAGTTTTTCCACACGGCCAATTACTGCCGCGCAGCCAGGGTCTGTTCTTTCTGCGGCCGAAACCACGTCTCCGCCGAATGCAAGGCGAAAGACAAAAAAGACGCCACTCCTTCCTGCGCGAACTGCAAAGGCAGTCACCGCGCTACCTATCGCGGCTGCCCCAAGGTTCCGCGCAAAACCGACCCACAAAAGGCCACCACCTTCCCGGCAGCTCCAAAGAGCACCCAAGCAACCGTCCGCTCACCTGTTGCTCCCGTAAAGACATCTTCCCAAATGTCTTACGCAAAGGCCGTGAGAGCAGCCCCACCACCCACCACCCGTAAGCCCAACCCAACCCCAGGCACCGCTACAACATCAGGTGCAACTCCGTCCCTTCAGGACAAAATTCAGGCTATCGTCCAGACAATGGTAGCCAGTTTAGTCGCCGTCCTCCAACCACCCACCAATGTCTAACACAACCCACACAAATAACCTTCGATTAGTTACCTGGAATGCCCATGGCATTAGAGGTAAAGTGACTGAACTCGAGCACTTCCTCGAGGATAAGTCAATCGGTGTTGCATGCATCACCGAAACTTTTTTATCCCATAAACTCAAGCTTTTTGTCCCAAACTTCACAGCCTACAGAAAGGATCGTGAAAACTCCGGCGGCGGCGGCGTAGCCATCCTCGTTAGGAATTCTATCAAACACAAGCCCATCTCTTTGGCTACCGATTCTCTAGAAGCAGTTGGCATTGAAATCACTTCAACTTCCGGCCCTGTCAGAATCATCTCACTATACTCCCCACCAGACGAAGAGGATCTTTCAAACCTCCCACTTCTACTCCCACCAAACGTCTCGACTATCGTCGCAGGCGATCTCAATGCCAAGCACGTCTCTTGGGGCTGCCGATACAGTAATAGAAAAGGCATTTCCCTTCTTGCCGACTCTCTTGACTTCGATTTCACAATCGAATCCCCACCAGATCCAACACACTTCCCGGATCGTCACAACACGCTTCCAGATATTCTAGACGTTTTCCTCACAAGGAACGTTAACCTCTCCTCCGACCCTACAGTTCTTGATGATCTAAGCTCAGATCATCTTCCTGTTCAAATAGAAATCGGCCGCCCAACTTACAACCTCCCAAAGCTAACATCCTCGTTAGACTGGCTACATCTGCGCTACACCCTTGAGTCATCTTCTTTTAAGTGCTCTCAAATTCGCACAAT